>NW_015208769.1:0-1225 GCF_001447785.1 Gekko japonicus | reverse complement strand
ACCTTTTACTTCTTCTTTCATTCTTTCACCTTTTCTTTTGCTCTTTCTTTTGCTTTCTTTTTCACAATTTTGCTTTTTATTTCACTCTCTCTTTCACGCTTTCTTTTGCTCTTTTACTCTTTTCTTTACTTCCTTTCATTTCTTCTTTCATTCTTTTTGTTTTGTTTGTCTTTCTATCCATCCATCCATCTGTCCATCCCATTGAGTTTCTAGCATCTATATTGTTACTTGGTTTTAACTGTAAGACACCCTGTGCAGGATTCTGAAGAGGCGGCATGGAATGATCTCAACTAAGTTAATGTGGCACATTTTTCATTATTTTTGGTGGGGTTGTGTGTGTGTGTGTTTCATATGCATATGCACCATGTATCATGGTGACTTTTGGCAACCCCTAGTGGGGTTTGGACATTGCAGAGAGGTGGCTTGATTGCCTGCCTCTGCACTCTGAGCCCTGATATTCCTTGGAGGCCTCCTTTCCAAGTACTTGCCAGAGTTGGCCTCGCTTAGCTTCTGAGATCTGATGAGATTGGGCTTGCCTGGGCTATCTAGGGTTAGGGCAATGTGGCACATTTTTATCCTGCGCTTCCTCCAAAGAGCTCAGAAGAAGAAGAAGAAAGAGATTGGATTTATACCCTGGCTTCACTCGGAGTCTCAGTGCGGCTGACAAACTCCTTCCCCTTCCCCTCCCCACAACAGACACCCTGTGAGGTCGGTGGGGCTGAGAGAGTTCTTACGAGAACTGCTCTTTTTCAAGAACAGCTGTGCCAGAACTATGGCTTGCCCAAGGTCATCCAGCAGCTGCAAGTGGAGGAGTGGGGAATCAAACCCGGTTCTCCCAGGTTAGAGTCCGCGCACTTAACCACTACACCGAACTACACCAAGATCTCCCCTCCCTCTTATATATTCATGACATACATACCTGGAAGCCATGTATCCTATTCAGAGCTCCTCAGATGGAGGGTGGTATAAAAACTTTTGTTTGCCTGTTACAATCAAAATTCTTGTCTGTGATCTACAAGGAGAACAACTGCAAAGAACCAGCAGTGGAGTTGTGGCCCCTTTTGGAGGCCACATCAAAATGGGCAGTTTGGAATTTGTTTTATTTTATCATATTTTATTTGCTTGATTTGTATCCTGCCCACCCCGCCATGGCAGGCTCAGGGTGGCTTACAGAATATATATATTAGAACAACAAGATAGGTCAGGGGTCATTTCGTAGAAAAAG
>NW_015208768.1:0-1189 GCF_001447785.1 Gekko japonicus | reverse complement strand
GTTCTCCCATATTAGAGTCCGCGCACTTATCACTACACCAAACATAGCTGCCCTTGCTATGCCTGCCCCTCATCTTGGTTTTCCAACTTTCCACTCCACTCCTGCACTAGACCTCCTGTTAGATCCCATTTTGCACATTAGACCTAGGATCCTCACCTTCCACACCTCCTGGCATCCACCCCCATGGCTTAATATCACTATCTACCCATGCTGCACCTGTCCCCATCTTAATGTTCCGACTTCCCACACACACCGTTGCACCAGGCCTCCCACTGAATTTTAATGTGCCTCTGTATGTTCCACCACCCGATCTGCCTGCCAGTGGGCTCCCACCACAGCTCGGCATCCCACCCCACTAGAGCTTGGCAATAAGAAGAGGGAGCTTTGCAGGTTTGAAAACAGTTCTGGGGGGTGGGGGGAGATTGGCATTGGGTTGATTCCTTCCCTTTTTTCACAGTAGCCAATAGCACAGCAGAGAATATACTGGCAATAAGAAAAGGGAGCTTAGCAGCTGCTCAGCTCAGTTTAATTCATGGAACTGAACAAGGAGGATTTAAATGGAAGATGGTTACTGGCCACTACTGCGCAGCTGCAAAAGGGCAAATGCGTAAATTTAAAAAATACTTTGGACTCTGCTCCCCACGTCACAAGCAATGCTCCCTCTAAGCTGTGGAATCTTGTGAGCAAAAATTGTACTTTGTGAATTAACTGGCATTAAAGTTGTGAGCGAGCGATTTCGCTACTGCATAAATTAGTTTGCTCTAGAGCCATCCTTCCTGAGCTAACAAAAGTGTGTGAGCTGGAGGCTAAAAAACTGTGAGCTAGCTCACACTAACTCAGCTTAGAGGAAACACTGGTCACAAGTTATGTTCCCAATTAAGAAAAAAATGCTGGTTTTGGTTGTAGCTGCAGAATACACACACAGACTACAGAATAAATACACTGGTCAGAAAAAGGAATGGTGCTTATGGCTGGCACACAAATCCGAAGTCAAGCTTAAAGGCTCGACTGCTTGGATTCTCTGGAGTAAGGTGTCAGTGCATAATAGGCCATTGCCTCCTGGCTCTGGGATTCAGCAGATTAGTGCCTCTGAATGTGGAGGTTCCCCTCAGCCACCATGGCTAGTAGCCATTGATAGGTCCGTGGAGGATGTCTATTTGATCTCTTTTTAAAGCTGTTTATTCCTGTG
>NW_015208767.1:0-1389 GCF_001447785.1 Gekko japonicus | reverse complement strand
GGACAAGGTAGGGGACGGATATGGCTTGTTGCTGGTTTAAAGCGGACATTTGATTACTTTTAACCGTGTCTGTGAAATCTATGTAAGTTATTGGAGGGGAGGGGAGGGGCTGCAGCTCAGTGGTAGGTCATCTGCTTGGCATTGAGAAGGTCAGACATTCATGCCCTGGCATCTCAAGTCGAAAGGACCAGGCAGTAGTTGACGTGAAAGACCTGAGACCCCGGAGAGCCGCTGCCAGTCTGAGTAGACAACACTGACCTTGAGGGACCAAAGGGTCTGATTCAGTACAAAGCGGCATCATGGGTTCATGTATTGCTAGACGGGTTCCAACAAATGGACACGAAGGCTTAATGGGCACAATCCAGCGTGACAGCTATTTGATTGGCACGTGCTCCGGTAGTACTCCGTAACGGGAAGCTAACCTGCCAATCGCCCGTTGATGCTGGCGCGATGTCAGAACCCACAACCAACAACCAAGTACACGCATTCAGGAACGGTAATACTTTTATTGCAGAGCTATAGATGCAGTAACATAAGCACTGTTAGGAATGGTGGCATCCCCAGGGGTATAATAGGATATAGGGTATTCGTATGCACCCCCCCACAGCACTGGCCAATTAGGCACCCTCCCGTGCATGGGATAAGGCTTAGAGACCGTTAGGTAGCTAAAGCTGAGAACCAACACTCTCCCACGGCACCTAGGGCAATCCCAGACACTACAACACCCTCCTGCACATCTGTATAGATAAGCATTTCAGCGCAAAGCAGAGAAATCACAGAAAGGAATGCAGTAGCAATTAACCAGACACAGGCCGGGGTCCCCAACTTTCATGGCAGCATAGCTGACACACGAGATCACTGCTATTAGTGAGAGATCAAGATTTCAAAAGTTTGTCAGTACAGCAGAGTGCGCCAGGCCAGCTGTTTCGCACAGCATGGCATCAAGTAAAGGTTCCCTTGCTCGAAAGCCAGTCAAATCCGACTCTAGGGTTGCGGTGCTCATCTCCGTTTCAAAGCCGAAGAGCCAGCGCTGTCCAAAGACGTTTCCATGGTCATGTGGCTGGCATGACTAAACACCAAGGCGCACGGAACGCTGTTCCCTTCCCACCGAAGCGGTACCTATTTATCTACTTGCAATTTCTTGCTTTCGAACTGCTAGGTTGGCAGGAGCTGGAACTAGAGACGGGAGCTCACTCCGTCATGCGGCACCCGGGTCTCGAACTGCTGAACTACTGACCTTCCACAGCCTGCAGTTCAGCGTCTTAACCACTTGGCATCAAGACAGTGTCCCAATTAACATGGCCACACAGATCTTCCTTGAAGAATGCGACGGTGCACCTCAGCCTTGCGTTTTTTTGTTCTGCTTGTCAAAACCCAGGGCCTTTTTTT
>NW_015208766.1:0-1189 GCF_001447785.1 Gekko japonicus | reverse complement strand
ATAATAGTTTCTGTGCTTCACAGCATAGGTCATTTGGGGGACGGAAGGACAGTGGAAATTCTGTGTGTGAATTAGACACCTGTGACTTTCAGAGAGAACCAGGGGCTTCAGGGAGCATGCTACAATCAACAGGACAAAAGGAAATACTTCTTTACTCAACAAGTGAGTAAAACATGGAATTTGCTGCCTTTTAGTTTAGAAATAATTGATTTGTGCACGAAATGTACCTTTCGGCAGGTGAAGTCCAGAATCCAGATTGTCTGAGGAAGTGAATGGAACAGAAAACAAGCAGATGATCAGTTAACAACATTTCCCCTCAATTTTAGCTGAAGGGTGAAGTAACAGTCACTTGAGGGATGAATTCTCTCGCAAATTTTACTGGTGTGCAAATATTCAAATTTGTTTACACTTAATATGACTTTGCTCCCTGTTCCTAATTAGGGCTGACGTTGGACTGAGACCAGAAAGGAAAAATGGATCACATTTGGCAAACTGACACTCATCCACTAAAGGAGACAAAGAATGATCCTGAACATGGCTATCCAGATGTTAACTGCTTTGAGTTGCTTCAGACTTGCTTCACAGAAAGCATGCTAAGGACTGCAGCCCAAGGGTCCAATCCAGAGAAGTTTAGGATGTTTCCACACAGAGATTTTGTTCTAGTTTGGCATCCATACTGGAGTGGGCTCTTGGGGACACCCACACAATGCTATCACCTAATCCTCCGCTTTCTGGGATTTCCACTGCTTTGACTCTGCACTTACCCAAATCCTGTTTGATACAAAAGGTATTTTTTCATGCTGTGGGGATAGAAAAGTGTACATTTCTAAATGTCCCACCTTTTCCTTGCCTTCCTTCTCCCAGTGGCTGCTATTTTCCTACTAATACTTTCTACACCCAAATTTTAGTTGTGTGCAAATATTCAAATTTATTTTCACTTAATTTGAGTTTGCTCTCTGTTTCTAAGTATGGCTGCTGTTAGACTGAGAACACAAAGAGAAAACGTATCTCAGTCTGAGCACTCTCCTAGAAAGAGGCTAAGAATGATCCTGAATGTGGGTATCCAGAACTTAATGGCTTTGAGTTACTTGAGAGTTGCATTACAGAAAGTATTCTTAGGCTGGCAGCCCAAGGGTCTAATCCAGATACACTTACGATGCTTCCATACAGCAGTTTTGCTGTGATGTGG
>NW_015208765.1:0-1184 GCF_001447785.1 Gekko japonicus | reverse complement strand
GGGTACCAGGGCTTTCAAGATCTTTCTAATATCCAAAGTCTGCTTTGTGCATTAGGACAAATAAAGGGTGAACCACTAAGGAGTAGTGTTTAGGCCAATGGCTAGGTTCAAATCTAACTCAGCTATGTATTTTCTGGGAGTTCCTCTACCTCAGAGGGTTCTTATGAAGAAATAAATGAATGGATGGAGAACTGTGGATGCCAGAGCTCCTAGGATGGAGGGACAAAGTGTACTAACTAAAATAAATGTAAAAATCACGTTCTTTGGTTTCTCTACATACTCCGGGAAAATTAATACAGGGTGCAGTGCTAAAAACACTTTCCTGGGAGTATGCCCCATTGAATGAAATAGGAGTAGTAGTTAGTAGAATTTATTACGGTCACTAGACCAGCCACATAATGGGTGCGTTCAGACGGGGCATTTATGCCGGTATAGATACCGGTTGGAATCGGTGTACTTACTGGCGATCACACAACATCTGCCTTCCTTCCCTAACTGTTGCAAACAGCCTTTAACCGTTGTATTCTGCTACTAGGTCCCCAAGTGGTGGTATCCTGAGTGCACCGGTTCCAACCGCAGTATCCCTGTCTGATCGCTCTCCGCCGGTGTAGAGCTACTTTCGTTTGGAAGCCCGAGGCTTCTGCTTTTCAGCAGCCTTTTTTTTTTTTTAGTATGTGATGTGTGCTTGGACGAAGCTTTGCCCCATCGTTAATAAATAATACAAAAAAGGTGCCTAGTGTAAGGCTTTAGACGAGTCCGGGACCTCATGGAGGCCAGTTTCAGAGTAAAAATTTAAAGGGACGTCTTCGCTTCAAGGTATGCTATCCGGGTTGGGTTGTTCTCCGCCTGCAGAAAGATCTTCATTATAAGGAAGCCTGCCTATGCGCATGCGCAAACTGTAAAAAAAATTTAAAACCCCACCGGCGTGCTCTGCTGAGCACCTGAAGTGTGGACGGGCATATCACAATGTGCTGCGCAGTCAGGAGGTAAGTGTGATCGCGTTTCTTCCGGATCAAACTGCTCCTGTTCCAACCGGAACAGTTTATGCCAGCTAAAATGCCCCGTCTGAACGCACCCATATAGTAATAAAATAGGAGACTTCTGTAGACTTTGTTATTGCTTGTGTGTTCGATATGAGTGTCCCAGAGATAGATCAAAGTGGGAAGCCATGTTGGTCTGAAGCA
>NW_015208764.1:0-1189 GCF_001447785.1 Gekko japonicus | reverse complement strand
CACACCCAGGACTTCTGTCCAGTGGGCAGGTAGTTTTACATGTGATACTCTGTGCAAAACACTGGATAGCCCCCAACCCCCCTGCTGGCATTCTGCCTTCATAATTGCTTTTTAAAAAAATAATAATTATATATAATCACCCTTTTAAAATCCTTCATATTTATCTGGTTCTCCTTGTAAAAGTCTACTTACCTTACTGGGAATACGAGACTAGGGCCCTGGCTTTTTGGCCCTTCCTGGGCTTCTTACAGAGACCCTAGGCTAAAAGTCACAGATCAAGAGCTCGTGCTTCTCGCGAGGTGCAGCCTTAAATAGAAGCCTCACCCAGCAGAGGGTGGGGCCAGCAGCTATTCAAATTACACCCAGGCAATCCAATTACAGTCAATCAGTCACCCTTTCTCAAGCGGCCAGGACTCTGCAACAACTTAAAACTCACCCACACACTCCCAGACATAGTCCTCCCACACAGTACCCTCAGCTAAATCTCCTCAGCTGAAAGCAAATGAAAAGCACTCACCCCTCCAGCAGCTCTGTCTCCTGCTGCTTCTCAGAGCTCAGCTGGGTCCATTCTAACACTGCATTCCCACCTCCTTTTTCTGCATGTCTGAATCAGGCCTTTGAAACAGCAGGTGAAGTGGTAAACCTGTTCCTCTAGACTGTGTCCTTTCAGCCTACAAATCTAAGCGGTATGGCTGAAGGAACTTGCATACCAAATAATCCCTTGCATATTAGAAGTGGTATGTAAAGCGTAAGGACAAGCCAGAAGCCTTTTCTCTAGCCTACCTTGGCCCGTTTTTAGCATGTCAAAGATGCAGGTCAAGTTAGAGAATGAATTGTTTTAAAAATGTAAGACTCTCTTTGAATCAGACCAAGGGTGTAGCATCATGATTCCCACAGGGGCCACTGAGATGCCACAGGGAAGGGCTCAGAAGTGACAGTCTTCCATTGCTCCCTCTCCCCCCAACGGATATTTAATCTCATACTGCCTTTGCCATAGTTTCTGTTTAACCGAGATGGCTAAGAGCTGTTGACAGACCTCTTCTCCATTAATTTGTCTCATTTGAGGCAGGTAAGGTCCCACAGGCTTGGATGGTGCATCTGAGTGATCCTCCAGCACATATGCTGTAATCCTCTACATCGTGTAGAGTTTCCATACCAGATAATAAGAACATGAGAAGAGCCCTGCTGG
>NW_015208763.1:0-1175 GCF_001447785.1 Gekko japonicus | reverse complement strand
CACTCGCAAGTGCTTTGCCGCTTAGAACCTGCATGCACTTCTACCCTGAACTGGAATGTGTTTGTAACCCACTTCCTGCGCCGCTTATCTAATACAGTGTGTCATGCCTCGTTGGATGTCCCATTTTGTTGCCTTGTACTGGCTTACTCTATGTCAGGGTTGTCAAACATGCGGCCCGGGAGCCGGATCAGGCCCCCGGAGGGCTTCCATCAGGCCCACAGTAGAACTGGCCATCTCCTACTTCCAGTTCTGCTGCTGCTGCATCATAGCTTGCTTCGCCAGACTCTCTTAATCACTCAGACATTTCATGTTTTTAACCTGGGTCCCAGACTCAGAACTCGGAGCATGAGATTACTGTGGTGAATGTCAATAAATCATAAGTAGTTTTGCAGCTTACAGAGCTAATGTTTTAAGCATGTTGTTATTTTAAGTTAAAAAAAACCCTTTGTGTGTCCTTTATAAAGTTTATATCTCCACTACCTGGCGTTACATTTTATGACACACATGGCCCGGCCCAACAAGGCCTCATTTATGTCAGATCCAGCCCTCATAACAAATGAGTTCGACACCTCTGCTCAACTGTAGTCCCAGTGACACAGGCAGACTGTGACTAACATAAATAAACAAAAAACCACCTTGCATCTTGGTGAGAACGTGACCAAAAAAAACTTTTAAAAACCTCTCAGAATGCTAAAGAGGAAATAAAATAAAATTTCTCATCACAACTTTTTAAACAAGCAACTTTCCTGAGGGAGCCGGGAGCCGTGCTTTCCCTGCAAGCGGGATCGTGCTTCCCTCTCCCACTCACCCTCTCTAGGAAGACGTCTCTCTTTGTGAACTTGCGGACGGCCGTCAGGGTGTCCTGCACAATGCCCATGACTGGCCTGTTGGACTGCGGCGTGACGATCATGCGGGGCACCATGGCCAACTCCTGGATCTCGGCCCGCGTCTCCAGGGACTGGGGGAGATGGAGGTTCATCTCGTCGCCATCAAAGTCAGCATTGTAAGGGGTGGTCACACTGTCGGGAGGAAAGAAGACTCTCAAAAGCAGAGCTCCGGCCAAGGCAGAGCTGTGACACAGTGGTCGAGCATATGCAGAAAGTCCCAGGCTCAGCGCCCAACATCTCCAATGAAAAGGACCAGGCGGTAAGGCATAGTCATGTTTATTTGTGTGT
>NW_015208762.1:0-1205 GCF_001447785.1 Gekko japonicus | reverse complement strand
AACCACTACACCAGACTGGCTCTGTTTGCCTCTTACCTTGAAAACGCTACGGGGTCGCTATAAAATTGCTTCTCGGCACTTTACATGTAAAACAGTGGTCTGGCCCTGGAACCAGATGGGTTTTGGCTGGCCTGATCTCATCCGATCTGGGAAGCTAAGCAGGGTCGACCCCAGGAGCCAAGGCAGGCAATGGGCAAAACACTTCCAACCAGACTCTGCCTTGGCTCCTGCAGCCTGCCCTGGCAATCCGAAGCGCCAGTAACTAGCCTCAAATGATTGCCCGGGATTCAGAGAAGCATTTAATTGCTCCTTCTCAAGGAATGATTCATTTTATCTTTTTTTTTCTTCTTTGCTGGCTTGATTGCAGCCATTAATTAGGCGGCAGCATTCCTGGACTTAATGTGTAGCACTAAGTGGTTGTTGGAGGAGTCTGGAAAATGCCGCCGTGGCTGGAAGAGAGAACATAAGAGAAGCCCATGTTGGATCAGGCCAGTGGCCCATCCAGTCCAACACTCTGTCTGTCACACAGGGGCCAAAAACACCAGAAGCCATCAGGAGGCCTAGCAGTGGGGCCAGGACACTAGACTGTTGTCCCCCCCCCCCAAGCACCAAGGATACAGAGCATCTCTTGCCCCAGCCTGAGAGTTCCTATCTATACCTTGTGGCTATTAGCCACTCTGCTCCATAGGTTTATCCAATCCCCTACCAAAACTGTATGTGCTTTATTATTTATTTATTTATTTATGTGTTTATTACTTTCGATTTATATCCCGCCTAGCCAGGACAAGCTGCTTGGAGCTGCCACCACTCCCTGCAGCAGTGAATCCCACATGTTAATTACTCTTTGGGTGAAGAGGTAACTTCTTTTTCTCTGTTCTGAGCCTACTGCTCATCAATTCCCTTGAGCGCCCACGAGTTCTTGTCTTGTGAGAAAGGGAGAAAAGGACTTCTTTCTCTACCTGCTCTATCCCATCCATATTCTTATAAACCTCGTTCATGTCACCCCTCAGTCGTCGTTTCCCCAAGCTAAAGAGCCCTAAGCGCTTTAACCTTTCCTCATAGGGAAAGTGTTCCAACCCCTTTATCATTCAAGTTGCCCTTTTCTCAATCCCATAATATCTTTTTTGAGTTCCGGTGACCAAAACTGTACACAGGATTCCAACTGAGGCCACACCGTAGATTTAGACAGGGGCATTATGATACTG
>NW_015208761.1:0-1193 GCF_001447785.1 Gekko japonicus | reverse complement strand
TGGCAAACCACCTCTGTTTGTCTCTGTTCCTCTCTTGCCTTGAAAATCCGATGGTGTTGCCATAAGTCGGTTGTGAATTGATGGTACTTAATTATTACCCTGAGCTGGATGGCCCAGGCTGGCTCAGTCTCATCAGATCTGAGATATAAGCTTTATAAAGGACACAGACAAATGCAATTAAAGATTTTTAAATAAAACATGCTTAAAACACTAGCACTCTTGCAATATTTTGTCTATTTAACTGTCTGTGATAACTGACACCTCTTGCTCTGAATTATTGCATCAAAATGTCTGTTCTGTAGCAATCTTGATGATGCTGTTCAGGTGTCTATATCTGTAAGTTGCAAACTTACTTTTTATTTATTGACATTCATTACAGAAATCTCATGCTCAGTGTTTGGAGCTTAGGACCCAGGGGAAATCATGAAATGGCTGGGCATTGCAACCTTTTATCCATAAGATGCTTTATGTTCTGGTCAAGACCATGAGAAGGCATCCTGACACATTTGTCTACAAAACTATAGTCTTCCCCAGAGAAATAACTACAACTTCCTACAAAGGAAAGGTGCTGGGTGAACTTGATCTGGACACGCACTCAGCCTAATCCACCTCACTGTCTTGTTGTTATTCCTCCTCTAAAATAAGTTCACATTGCTTTCTTACTGAGAAAGACTGGATCATGAGGGCATGAATACAGTGAAAAGGGGGGAGGAATCCAGTTGCACCCGGGAGAGCTGTGGCATAAAGAGTGTAGTCAGGCACACCAAAGCTCACACTTTGAACAACATTTTTGTTGGTCTTAAAAAGGTGCTTGGTATTTCTCCCCTGCGATTGAGGCAGCCCAGCAAAACAAGCTCTCCCGCATTACTTTCCCCTCTCCAGGGAGGATCCCCAGCCAGTGGAAGGATGGAAAGGCTTCCCTTTGTCTCCTGTTCCCTCCCGCCCCCTGGGAGGACGGGGAGGAGCCTCAGCCAGTTCTTTACCAAGCTCAGTTGCACAGGAGAGGCTTGCCTATCTATTTCTCCAGGAGAGGCGTGCCTATCTATCTCTCCTGTGCTAATGAGAGTTACTGGTAAAGCAAGGTGCCACGTGGCAGCAGCAAGAGAACTGGAAAAGGAAAAAGGAAACAGAGCCTTGCGGGCCAGATGGGGGTCCTCCGAGGGTCTGATCTGGCCCATGGGCTGCATGTTTGA
>NW_015208760.1:0-1191 GCF_001447785.1 Gekko japonicus | reverse complement strand
CAAAATGGGCCAGGACAGCGTTCGAAGTCTTTAACTGCCTGGAAAGCCGCAGCATGTCGCAGCGCCCATTTCCATGGGGCATGTTTGTCCAGGAGGCAGTGCAGGGGCTCAGCCACAGCTGCCTTGTGTGGGAGGAAGGAATGATAAATGTTAAGTAGGCCAAGGAAGGCCTGTAACTCGGACTTAGAAGAGGGGGTGGGTGCTTCTATGATGGCCTTGATCTTGTCTGGCATGGGGTGGACCCTGAGCAGACACTTCTCCTGCTTCACTTTCAGCCCCACCACATTGATTCGCTGAAGGACAGCACAGAGACGGTCGGAGAAGAGAGGGCTTCAGATGACGGTGCCGCAATCAGAACGTCGGGAAAAAGTTGTACTCCTGGGATCCCTTTCAGTAAATAGACCATCATATTTTGAAAAATCCCTGGAGCTACACTAACCCCAAATTGTAGATGCCGTACCTTAAACGCCCCCTGGTGTGTCACAATGGTCTGTGCCTCTGCTGTAGCTTCATCTACCGGCAGTTGCTGGTAGGCTTGAGCCAAGTCCAATTTGCTGAGACATAGCTGACCACAGGAACAGGATACGCATGATCTTGGAGGGCTTTATTTAAGGTGCATTTGTAATTGGCACAAATGTGGATGTCCCCGTTAGGTTTGACTGGGGTGATGATTGGGGTCACCCACTTTGCATGGGGTACTGGTTCTAGGACCCCTTGGCTAACCAGGCGATCGAGTTCAACTTCAATTTTGGGCCGGAGGGCGAATGGGGGCCACTGGGGCCACCGGGCTTTTAGACAGAGGGGTCGGACCATTGGATCAAGGGTCAGGGCAACCGGCCAAAGCGATCCATCAAAAATGGCTGGGAACTCATTGCACACCTTGCTGAAATCCCCTGACTGCACATTTTGTATCCCGGTGATGGCCAGACCCAAGGCATCGAACTAGGCTAGCCCCAGTAGACTGGTGAGATGCGCCTTAACCATGACCGGTTCCAGTGGGTCTTCGAATGACTTGTATTTTATGCAGAACTGGCCCATCCCTTTAATGGCTATGGAGTTCTTTTGGAAGTCCCTTAGCACTAGGCTGGTGTCTTCCAGTGGGGGTCCCCCCATGGGGTAGAGCGTGCGGAGGGTCTCCTTTGAGATTATCAAGAGGGAAGAACCAGTGTCCAGTTCCATTGTGCATGGGGT
>NW_015208759.1:0-1235 GCF_001447785.1 Gekko japonicus | reverse complement strand
TGATCAGCTCTACTTTATTACTGATTTCAACCAAGAACAAGACTAAATTCCAGGGCCACAGCCCTGTTTAAATAGCATGCGATTGCCACACCCAGACACACCCCACTCCCAACGATAGGCTATTTACATAGCATGACTTCTTGACTGGTTACTTCCAGAGTCCTGGTGGGCTATTGTTCTAGGGCTCCAAGCTCAGCCAGTCTCTGGTAGAACAGTTCTGGAATGTTTCAGTCCCAATACATAACAGCTTGCCTGGAGAAAAATCTCCTGTCCCTTTAAAAAGGTAAATGTTCCTCTCCTCGAAAGCCAGTCGACTCCGACTCTAGGGTTGCGGTGCTCATCTCCGTTTCAAAGCCGAAGAGCCCGCGCTGTCCGCTGGTCATGTGGCCGGCATGACTAAACACCAAGGCGCACGGAACGCTGTTCCTTTAAGAGAGGTTTAATTTGTAGACACAAGTAGATGAAGCCGTTCATGGCGTGCAGGGAAGTAATATTAACCTGGTAATATAACATCTTGCCCTGACGGCTCAGGCTGGCCTGATCTCATCAGATCTTGGAGGCTAAGCAGGGTCAGCCGTGGTTAATACTTGGGTCGGAGACCACCAGGGAAGTCCAGGGTCGCTACGCAGAGGCAGGCAATGGCAAACCACCCCTGAATGTCTCTTGTCTTGAAAACCCTACGGGGTCGCCGTAAGTCGACTGCCACTGGACCACAGTTTCCGCCACCAAATAACATCCCATTAGGTCGCTATGCAAGGGACAAGGCGTTCCTTCTCCAGGCATGTTGGTAACCCTTCCTACCTCTGTCGTCATCGTTGCTGCTACGCAGGTTAGAGTGAGAACGAGAATGCTCTTGTGCTCCCCGTCTAGCAGGGGTCAGTGGTCTTCCAGACTAGCAGCCTATTTTCCCAGTAAGGTAAAAGGGTGAATCCACCCACAACTCTTTGCCTACTCCAGAATCTATGCTGGAGCAAGTACTGTACCTGTTGAATGTCTGCAGCTCTGCTGAGAGCCACCATGGGCCCCCAAAGATTCCATCTGCCCCCCCATATGACCCTGATCCAAACCAAATATCATAACAAAACAAACAAACCACTTGGCTTGCGGTTACCGTGAATCTATAATAATAAAAGAATTGGCCTATCTGTCTGTGGTTGTGTATTTATTTATTTACTTTCTCCCCAATGGTTTAGGGCACATGTCCTTCTCCCCTCATCCATTTTGTCCTCACAACA
>NW_015208758.1:0-1179 GCF_001447785.1 Gekko japonicus | reverse complement strand
CACACGAAGAGGCTATGAACGGTCAGTTCACCAGTTCGAGGATTTTAGGAAGCTGGAGGGCTATCCCAGGGTCTGGCCCATTCCAGTGGAGCAGCTGATCCATCATTCTGTTTTCTTGAAGGAGACAAGTTTGGCGGTTAGCTCCATATGGGGACGTCTTTCTGCCCTTGCATTCGCTAGCAAGGCTCTGGGTTGTTCGGAAGTCACTGGGGACTTTCGTATTAGAAAGATGTTGGAAGGTTGGACAAGGGAGAGAGGGGCTTTAAAGGACCAAAGGCACCCTATTTCACCGGCAGTGCTTAAAGGGTTGCAAGCAACCTGGTCCAGAGTGTGCAGTTCCGGTTTTGAAGCCTGCTTGTTCCATGCGGCTTCACTGCTGGCATTCTTTGGGGTGCTTAGAGTAAGTGAGCTTGTGCTGATGTCCAAGAATGACCAGTCAGGCAGAGCATTGCACAGTCGGGACCTCCCATTTAAAGGGAAGGAGGCACATATCACTATTAGGGGCTCCAAAACTGACCAGCGGCATAAAGGGTTGGTGGTCAAGTTGGGTGTCTGTTCCAACTCTGAGCTATGCCCTGTATTGGCTTTGTCTCAGTACAGGGCTTTCAGGGGCAATGCGGACGGAAACCTTTTTCTCCATGCAGATGGTAGCCCACTGACAAAGCACCAGTTTGGGGCTGTCACAGCCCAGGCTTTGGGATTGTTAGGCATTTCTGGAGTGAAGTTTGGCACTCATTCATTCAGAATAGGAGCGGCATCCACGGCAGCAGCCTTAGGCTATCCCACTGCAGATATTCAGAGAGTGGGCAGGTGGTGATCTGCTGCTTACAAACGTTATGTGCACCCTGTTCCCATATTATAAATTACTGTTTGCAATGCTGTTTGCACTGTTGGGTTCCGGAGTTCACTGTCGTTTCTTCCTAGGAGCTGTGTTTTGTGGCAGGAGACAGATTCTCATCTCTGGACACAGCTACATCTTCTGGGTGGCTCATCGAGCTCACAACTGGGCCTCAGCCAGTGGGCTACGGTTGAGTGGAGGGGCACCGGGGCCTACATTGGCCGGGCCTTCTCCCTCTTCTGTTCAAGGATAGTTCAGCCTTGCCGTCAGATGTGTTGGTTATCCACCTAGGAGGTAACAATTTGGGATTCTTGAAAGGGAAGGCCCTTGTGTGGCAAGCC
>NW_015208757.1:0-1213 GCF_001447785.1 Gekko japonicus | reverse complement strand
CCTGCTGGGCGTGGCCAACTCGGGAGCGAAACGGAACTCTGTTCCTATGCCTTCCATGCCCCAAAATAGCCCTGCTCTCCCCAAACTCTACTGCAGTGGCTCCCTGGAGCCATTTTGGATCAGGGAAACAGTGGGAGACGGGGCTTAAACCCCTTTCCCCTTCTGCCACGCTCCTGATCAGCACTGGAGGCTCCAGAGGCAGGCAGACCTGGTCACATTGTCACCCTTTCCGTGACCCGAGTCCTTGTGACCGGAGCCCCACACAGCACATGGCCCTTTTTGGCCAGGCTTCCTCCTTGCCACCAGGGGGCCCTCCAGAGCCATAGCCCACCAGGAGCTTTCCCCGTAAGGTTATGGGCCACTCCATCCCTAGAGGCCTCCTGAGCAGGGTTCCCGCTAAGCCGAGTTAGTGTGAGCTAGCTCACAGCTTTTTAGCCTCCGGCTCACACATTTTTGTCTCAGCTCAGGAAGGAGGGCTTCAGAGCAAACTGATTTATGCAGTAGCCAAATTGCCTCACAACTGTAATACCAGCAGCTCACAATGTAGAATTTTTGCTCACAAGATTCCACAGCTTAGAGGGAACATTGCTCCTGAGTGAGATTCAAAAGCAAGAAAACAAAGCAGAACTGTGTTTCTGGGATTCCCAAAACTGGGAATTTTCTTCATGGGAACTGATCACTGTAGTCTGGAGATGAGCTGTAATTCCAGGGGATCCCCAGGCCTCACCTGGAGGCTGGCATCCCTACCAAGTAAAGCATTAACTTTATTCAAGCAACAGTGAAGGTCTGGATTTGATAGATACACTAATGGAAAAAAGAAGTCATTGACTATTATTATGACCCAATGGAAGTAAATGGGGGGGGGGAGGAAATCTGCTCAGGAATGTTTAACTTTTAACCTTGTGAAGTGAGGCTCCTGTATATGTCTCTGATTCACTAAATATTTCTACTCTGGGGCCTTTGCCCTGGAATGTCAGGGTCAGTCTGCAGTTAGAAAATTTAAACAAAAGAAATCAGAAGACAAATACAGCAAAAGACTGTTAAAAAACAAGAGCCAGTTTTTAAAGGCAATTGCTGGGAAGCAGGCAGCCGGCTTTCAGAGACTGTATTTACCTGGAAGGAAGGCGACCTCTTTAAAAATGTTATGGATACAAAAATGTATTATTGGACATGACTATAATAACTTGTATATATAACTATAACTTGAGCTGCG
>NW_015208756.1:0-1220 GCF_001447785.1 Gekko japonicus | reverse complement strand
CCATTTTAAAAGGGGTGTGTGTGGGGGGGTTTTCTGGAAATTCTTAATCTCTAGTCAGAAGTGATGCATGAAGAACCATTCACTGGACTGTGTGCTGGAATTAAACACCTCAAGAAAAGCCTGTTTGAAACTGAGGGCACCAGGCGCTACTTCCGGAGACCTTCTCACAGTCTGCCTGACCGTCCCCTTTTTTCCCCCCCCCCCCGCTTCTTACTCACCAGAATCCTGTTTAACTGTTTGAAGACTGAAGGTATCCCCACGCATAAGGTAAAGGCAAAGGTTTCCCTTGCTTGAAAGCTAGTCAAATCCAACTCTAGGGGGCGGTGCTCATCTCCGTTTCCTAGCCGAAGAGCCAGCACTGTCTGAAAACGTTTCCGTGGTCATGTGGCCGGCATGACTAAACGCCAAGGTGCACGAAACACTGTTACCTTCCCACTGAATCGGTACCTATTTATCTACTTGCAATTTCTTGCTTTCGAACTGCTCGGTTGGCAGGAGCTGGGGCCAGAGACGGGAGCTCACTTCGTCACACGGCACTCGGGTCTCGAACTAAGCCGACCTACAGACCTTCCGGTCTGCAGCTCAGCGTCCTAACCTCTGAGTGACCACACCCCCATCCTAAGCATGCCTCCATGTAAAAAGGACTCTTGCAGAACCTTAAAGACTAACACGATCTTATTTCAGGAGAATCTTTCATAGGCCAAGTAAATTTATCCTGCAAAAAGACTGTCACCTCATCACAAAACCCTGCTAATGTTTGCTGCAAGCAAGACTTAACATTGTTCCCTCTGGAACTAAGTCAATTTAGGTTTGCAGCAGAAACATCCTTTTTTTGCCCATACATTCTTGATATGATCTTTAGCCTGCTTTCTGAGTCAGTGCAAACAGCACAGTTGTATATAAACAGGCATCAGTAACAGACACCTAAACAATTAGGCAGAATAGCCACTAGATGGCAGCATTGCTCCACATTGTAACTGGCCTATGCTGCACTCCACAATAATGTGTCTCAAACGTTTAAATTGAGGCCAATCCAGTTTTTTCCCCCTCAGTCAATCAATCAGTCAGTCAATAATGGCGGCTTCCTTTATAGTCTGACTTTCTCACTAGGACACAAACCAGATTATAAATATATAAAAGAACTATTCAGTCAATCAAGCGAATTACAAAGTCTTTTACAGAATCTAATAGCAACCGTTCCTAATACAACAGAATAATCC
>NW_015208755.1:0-1239 GCF_001447785.1 Gekko japonicus | reverse complement strand
TTGTCTGGCAGGCCACCTAGATGGAGAGGCAGGAGAGGCATGTCTGGGCTTGTCTGGGCAGATGCCAACAAGTTGGAGCTTGAAGCTCTAGAACAAAGGCAGGGAGGATGCTAGAACCTGCCTGCGGATTGGCCCCTGAGTACAGCCAGCCAATCTGGAGCCTGGAGGCCATTTGAACTCACCAATCGCATGGGGACTGGGAGTGGCTTAGGTGTATATAGTTCTGCTGCTTGCTGAGATCACTCTGCCTGCGCCTCTGCCATGTTACACGCACTATTTAACAATGGGATGTCTTGTTTAAAATGTTATCCCCTGTCAAGTTCAGTAGATGAGTCCGGTCATGGTCTCCCAGCCTAACCGACCTGCAGGGTTGTTGTAAGGATAAAATGAGCTAGGACGATTCCTGTACCCTGAGCTCCCCAGAAGAAAAGTAGATAAATACACAGGAAGGAAGGAAATACATTTTCAATATGTCAGAGAACCCAATTCAGTATGCAATTTTGTAGCGTCAAAACACTGTTTGCCTGAGTGACGCAGACCAAATTCAGCTCAAGGACAATGCATATTTCTGGAACAAGTTATTTTATGGAAGCCTGGAGCTAACCAAACTGTCTCTTTCTCCCTTACTTAACTCCAATCAAGCGGGATTTTTCCAAATCAGACCCCAACTCATAAAAATTTATGGTTGCTAACCTCCACTTGGTGGCTGAAGAGACCAGTTCACCAGTCTGGTGTAATGGTTAGGAGGGTGGACTCTAATCTGGGAGAACCGGGTTTGATTCCCCACTCCTCCGCATGCAGCTGCTGGGTGACCTTGGACAAGCCACAGTTCTCTCAAAGCTGTTCTCTCATGAGCAGTCCTCGAAAGAGCTCTCTCAGCCCCGCCTACCTCAGAGGGTGCCTGTTGTGGGGAGGGGAAGGGAAAGGAGATTGCAAGCCGCTCTGAGACTCCTCTGGATAGTGACGGGCAGGGTATACATCTAATCTTTTCTTCTTCACCTGGACAAAATGGCTGCTTTGGATGGTTGACTCTATGGCCTTGTACTTTGCTGAGGTCTCTCCCCTCTCCAACCCCCCCCTCCCAAATTATCCAGGTATTTCCCAACCCAGAGCTGGCAACTCTAACACATACTAGATGGGAGATACACTACTGGGTAAGAATGTATGTGAACAAGATCTTGGGGTGCGGTTGGACTGTAAGCTAAATACCCCATTGAAGCCCCTCCCCTCCGCAAACCC
>NW_015208754.1:0-1194 GCF_001447785.1 Gekko japonicus | reverse complement strand
CTCCTTCTAGAGTTCCTGACCTCCAGATGTGGCAACATTAGAACAAAACACACTCTACTAATATGCACTTATGTCTTCATATATTGATTTACATACAATAGAGACCCTAGTATATCTTACAGTACAAAAACCTGAAGTACATTATATATCTACTAATAGAAAAGTCCACAGCTACAGAGACCTATTCCAATGCTGTAGACCATCTTGCTCCTGATAAGAGACTGATAAAGGTTGCAACAGTCGTAAATGATGAAAGATGCAGCAGGCTGTTATATTCTCCACAAAAAGTGATTCAGCAAACATCAAAGCAAGCATGAGAAATGCAGCAGGAAGTTATATTTTCCACACAAAGTGATCCAGCAAGCATCAAAGCCAGCAACACGCCCCCTAGGCAAAAATTGCATGTTTCGACAGATTCTTCTTCAGGCAGACATATTTTTCCTGGAACTGAATTACAAATACAATATAACACAATATACTTTACATAATAACCAGGAAAAAAGAAGCTCGCTTGCTGTCCTCACCCAAATCTCACAATCTTACAGTGCATAAGTCAACAATTCTATAGAAGGCTTCTCCAGTTCTCCATGGGAACACCCTAGAAAGACCACTCTAATAAAGCACAGCTGTACTAATGGTTCCAAAAGAATTGAAGGAACAGTACTTACAACATCTCGCAGAGTTAACACCTATAACTGTAGCTAAGCTAATTGCTTGGATTCTAGACCTAATTGTAAACTTACACATTACAATCTTAACAGCATTACAAGATATCATTACAAAATTCAAGGGGAAATATTAACATTACATACATGACCACAAGCCCAATAATTACAAAATAACATTACAAAACTCAAGGGGAAATTCCAACATAACATACATGACCCAATAATGAAGATACTATTAGTGGAAAACAGCCATCATGGAAGATAAAATGCACCAAAGCCCAGACTACATAGGCAGACCCTTTATAAAAATGAACTGAGGTCTAAGGATACATTTAAGCCATGAGGAGAAACTGTATTGAATTTATGTGTAAAGAAAGCTTCCTTTTGAAGCAATAGTCTATGCATATCATGAATATCATATGTCTTGCTACTAATTACTCTATAGATTGCTAAACATTGTAGATCACTAAAATCATGTTTTTGATCCAAATAGTGGTTCACGATAGGAGCATCTTGATTTTTAAGT
>NW_015208753.1:0-772 GCF_001447785.1 Gekko japonicus | reverse complement strand
TCCATTTAAATCCTCGTGGTTCAAGTTTTGTGTATGAATGTTAATGTTAGTTCATTAAATGAAAGGGAATACAGAGGAATGTAGACAAAGGGGGAAAACCTAATGTTGAAATTGGCAAGACATTTTTTTGAAACTGACTAGCAGCTGCAAAGTCCTGTTGTCCGCATTGCGGAGTGCTAGGGGATTCTCTGCTGTATTATCAGCCACTGTGAAAAATGGGAGTCCGATGATCTCATAATATGGGGGAATCTGTTGAGTGTACAAAATGCATGGTAAAACCCACTGACACTGGCATTGCAAGCTATGATCATTGGCAATGTGAGTGTGTGCGTGCGCTTGTGCACACACCTGTGCAAAGTCAGCTGCAACTCCACCCTGCTTTACACAGGGCTGCAATTTGTATGGGAAAGGAATCCTCTGGCAGAAGTTCTGGAGAGCATTTTCAGTCTTGTGCCATTAAACTGGAAAAAATGGTATTTTCAACGATGCCCTAGCACAGCTGCATAGTAACAATAATTTCCTGCCCTTCCTTGTAAATTTGTGTGTTTTTTTCCTTTGTGATTCTCTAATTTGATCTTGCACACTGGCAGTTTTTTTTAAAGCCTGTCCTGTGCAAATTGCATTCTGTTCTCTAAATGGATCAATTACAAGTGGTTCTTAAGTTCGGTGGTCTGCAGAAAGTCCATTTGGCTCAGCCAGCATTTTAATGTTAGGCTTCCAGAGACTGCCAAAATCCCCCTGCCCAACTTTGTTTACTAAAGCATTAAAGGGG
>NW_015208752.1:0-1254 GCF_001447785.1 Gekko japonicus | reverse complement strand
CACTCACTCAGCTTAGAGGGAACAGTGGAATGGACCCTCTGCCCTTCACAGACCAGCCTGTGCTGCTGCTAACAGCTGGTCATGTGAGACCAACTGAGGAAGGGACCACATAATGCCCCCCGCAGGATCTCAGCTCCTCTCTCACCCCCCACTCCATACAAGCGTACCCCGATCTAGCCTTCCGATAGCCGCAGCTCTTTTAGTGCCCTCCTATCCTTCTAAACAGGGGTCATTTCGTAGAAAAAGAAGTACAGGAGCTCATTAGCGTAACTCATTAGCATAACTTATTTGCATATGCCACACCCCCTGACATCACCGGAAGTGTGTCAGAAGGCAACACCCACCGCTCAGCCTCCACTGGACTGTTTTGGATTGCTAGCTATTGGGGGGGGGGAGAGAATGTGCAGATCTGTCCTCACAGAGGAGGGAGAGCATGTACCCGAATAAAACTTGGTCTTAAAGGTGCCACTGGACTGTTTTGGATTGTTAGCTGTGGGGGGGGGGAACGCGCAGATCTGCCCTCACAGAGGAGGAAGAGCTTGTACCTGAAGGCGGGCAGGGGGCTCTACAACTTACCTGGCTGCTTCTTGCTCCTCGTGGCCCGACTGAGGGCTGCTGGGAGCAGGAGGCGGGGCTTGTTGCATGTGCCCGAACCCTGGGCTCCTTACTGCCGGAGCACCGCTCCTGTGCGCTCCCGCAGGAAATGACCCCTGCTTCTAAAGCAAAGGGGCTGAGACAGGTGTAACTCTTATCAGGATTGTTCCATAAAAATCCCATTAAATTGGTGCTGCTCATTCTCGGACTAAGATGCAATCAGGTTGTGGGCCAGCAGAATCCAAGGGGTAAAACGTTGCCAGAACTCTGCCACTTGGGGATAGGGCTGCCCAGGGCTTTGCTTTCTTTCTTTTTTTAAAGAGGAGCCGGAACTCTCAAGAGGGAAACAAAGTTTTCAATCTGTACACTGAAAACTCATGAACTATTAAACATTTATTTAAAAGAATTTTGTCGAAGAGGTTCCGGAACTCTGTTCTGGCGTGTTCCCCCACCAAAAAAAAGCCCTGGTTGGGTTGCCCTTCCTGTTGCCACTTTGCTGGGCGGCGAAAGTGGGGGAGGGGAAATGGGGAATGAATGCCTGTGTGATGTCAGCACACCACCAGGGATGCTCTAGCAATGAGTCAAAACTCTATAGTAAAACTGCAAAGTTTTGGCTAAGAACAGCAAGGCCCCACTAGGGTTGCCAACTCCAGGTTGGGA
>NW_015208751.1:0-1192 GCF_001447785.1 Gekko japonicus | reverse complement strand
GTCAGAAAACTCATGGCAACTCTTGGCAGACCCGCAAGGAAGCCCAGGGTGGCGATGCAGAGGTGGGCAATGGCAGAATGGAAATTGTGCAGATACATGTTGGAAATGTAAAAATGTTAAAAATAAGACAGGTACATTTTATCATATGTGGTGGCTTTGTGATGCAACAAAGAGATGCTGGAGATGGGTCCACAAGATGGTGCAAGAGATATTGAGAACTAAAATACCATTTTTGCCTGAAATACTATTACTAAACATATTTCCAAAGGAGTTTGATAAAGGTGATAGGTATTTGATAGCACACCTATCTACTGCAGCAAGAATATTATACGCAAAATATTGGAAATAAATGGAAACACCAAAGAAGCAAGAATATGTGAATAAACTGTTGGAGACGGCTGAAAATGACAAATTGTCATCGTTGATGAGAGGGACAACAGACCCAACATTTCAAAAGACGTGGAAAAAACTGTATGATTGGTACAATATAAATGCATAGCTTAAAGTAATGAAATTTTTGGTATTATTAATCTTTTTTAGTTAACTAGAAACTATGGTAATAAGAGTATACAGAAACTTAAGCAAACTTATAGTGATCTCTTTGTATGTTTTATGTGTAAGTGGATGTTTGTTATGTAGTATGTTTGTTTGTTGGTGTATAATATGAAAAATAATAAAAGTGTACCTTATGGGTACTTAAAAAAAACAACCCTGTGGGGTCACCAGATGTCAGCTGCGACCTGATGGCACTTTCGGGCACCAGAGGGAAAGAAGAACGCCGCCATTGACAGGAAGGGAGAAAAGCCTGCAAACACGAAATAAATTCTTCTTGGCCCTTTAATGTGGAATGAATGCCTTTTCGCTAGGCTGCCTTCGACTCCAGAAGCTTTTCACTGCTGATACAAGAGCTATTAATTTTTTGTGTGTGTAAGTAATACACAGCAATGTTAACGTTTACCCCTTTGGGAACATCAGAGGATGGTCATCATTTGGCTGCAGCCCAGTGGCAGAGCACGTCTTTCGCGAGCCAATTCAATCTTGGGCAACCCCAGTTTAATAAAAAGGATCTGGTGGTACAATAAACGATAGGTAATGTCATTCAGGAAGTGAAGCAGATAGGGGGAAATGGTGAATATTTCTGAATACTGTTTTGAGTTTGTTACGTGAAGGAGGAGGAGGAGATTGGATTTAT
>NW_015208750.1:0-1197 GCF_001447785.1 Gekko japonicus | reverse complement strand
CACATTACAGGATGAGCAGGAGTATGAACCTGCGATGGTATGGCTGATGTTCCTGGGTCCACTGATGGTGTTGGTAGAATCTATATGAGAGCAAAGTTGGCATCTTGGTTTGTTACAGGCCTTGGTACCAGAGTCCATGTTACTGTTAAGTAGTTTATCATTGCGGATGAGAAGCTGTTAGCATGCAAGCTGTCTGTAAGCAAGAAAAGGTCACCCCCCAGTGCACGGGTGGGGGAAGTGTCACTATCCAAGCCGCTTTTACTTATATTTATTGTATTTATGTAAAGTTGTGTTATGGATCGATTGTTTTATGTATGCTGGTTTTATTTATTTATTTATTTATTTTGAGATTTATATCCCCCCTACCCGTACGGCCCAGGGCGGCATTATTAATGCTGTGAGCCGCCCTGAGCCACTTCAACGGAAGGGCAGGATAAAAGCCAAATAAATAAATAAATAAATACCATTATTGTTGAGACTGCATGACTTTGTGATCCGCCCAGAACCTGTTCACAGGGAGGGCGGGATAAAAATCGAAATAAATAAATAGATAAATAAATAAATGTGCATGGGCTGAATCCATGTTACATTGGAGTTCTGCAGTTGGTACCTAGACCATTGATTGTCACTAAAAACTGCTGTGGGGGTGATCTGCATTGGGGTTGCAGACCTGGGGAGAGATTTTTTTAAACGTTCTTTGTTTCCATGCCATTTTCCTGATCGGATGCTGAGTATTCATCCTTTCCCACTGCTGAGGCTAAAAGCAATAGCCATTTTCAATTGGGGAAATGGTACTAGTAGGGTTTTTTTTTTGCATACTGTGTGTATGCAGTGCTTTTTGTTGTTGTTGTTAAAAAGATGCTGATACTCATATAGAAGGTTGCAGGATTTGGGAGAACCCCCTCCCCTAAGATGCTGGTACACCCAGTACTGGTGACTACCTACATACACACAGCCCTGTATATAAATTTAATTTGTGTGTACACAGCACTTCAGAATTACAGCCACCCTTTTCATTGCTTTTCCGTCTTGTTTGCTTTAAAAATGGGGTTCTGCTTTTGATGGCAGTCTTTAGCTGGCTGAAATTCTCTACAAAACCAAATCCTGGCTCCCCGAGTCCCTAAGCCTAGGATTCCTCGTCAATGCCGCAGTATGGTTTAACTTCCTACGCCTGCCACACGTCCTAACGTAATCTCA
>NW_015208749.1:0-1278 GCF_001447785.1 Gekko japonicus | reverse complement strand
GTATTGATGACGGGCTTACAAGAATAACACGGGTCGGGCACTGTGAGCCGGCATGACTTGGAAAGGATTGAATCCAGTGCTGGTGTTCCACCATGGAAATCATGTTCACCAGGGGAGAAGAGAGACAGTTTTCTCA
Organism: Gekko japonicus; assembly: GCF_001447785.1. Taxonomy (NCBI): domain Eukaryota; kingdom Metazoa; phylum Chordata; class Lepidosauria; order Squamata; family Gekkonidae; genus Gekko; species Gekko japonicus. The sequence continues at coordinate 1,142 of NW_015208749.1, read as the reverse complement.
GGTTCCCCGATCCTGTAGTTGCCCATTTTTTAAAATTTTATTTATGTTATTTTTTTTATAGTCTGCCTTTCTCACAGGGATTCAAGGAGGATGACACATAGTGAGCAATGCTCCCTCTAAGCTGTGAAGTCTTGCGAGGAAAAATTCAACTTTGCGAGCTGCTGGCATTAAAGTTGTGAGCGAGCAGTTTGGCTACTGATTTGGCTACAGTAGTGACTGAGAGCGATTTGGCTACTGAGAGCCAGTTTGGTGTAGTGGTTACGTGCGCGGACTCTAATCTGGGAGAACCGGGTTTGATTCCCCACTCCTCCACTCGCAGCTGCTGGATGACCTTGGGCAAGCCATAGTTCTGATAAGAGCTGTTCTTGAAAAAGAGCAATTTCTGTCAAGAGCTCTCTCAGTCCCACCCGCCTCACAGGGTGTCTGTTGTGGGGAGGGGGAGGGAAAGGAGTTTGTAAGCTGCTCTGAGACTCCAAGTGAAGAGCCAGGGTATAAATCCAATCTCCTCCTCGTCCTCCTCCTCCTCTTCTTCTTCTTCTTCGAAGTGGAGCAATCGGCTGTGTAGATGAATCTACTCTCAGCATTCCAGAATTAAGGATACATCAATCTCCAATTTTGCAATTTTGACAGCTACTCACCTGACGCTATGCTGAAGACACCCGTAACATGGGGTTGCTAACTCTAGCTTGGGAAATCCCTGGAGATCTTGGGGGCGGAGCCTGGGAAAGGCGGGGTTTGGGGAAGGGAAGGATTATCATCATGGTTCCATGCTGGAGAGTTTCCCCTCCAGAGCGGCTGTTTTAAGAAGAGGAACTGTAGACTGGAAATCAGTTGTGATTCTGGACGATCTCCAGGCCCCACATCAAGATTGTGAACCCTAAAATCCTATGAGAGCTTCCTGAGGCCCTGGGGAGCAGCTGCCGGCCTGAGTCGACAGTACTGACTTTGAAGGACTCAGGGTCTGATTCAGTATAAGGCAGCTTCATGTGTTCTAGGTCTACTGGAGGAAAGGCGATGGGCCCTTGACGTCACAACCGCTAGCCAATAGGTGCCCACTATCACTGGCTTAACACTGGTTCAAATAGAAGCATTCTTTGAGAGACAAAAAAAAATAATCTCGCAGTACATCTAATTTTCAGAAT
>NW_015208748.1:0-1200 GCF_001447785.1 Gekko japonicus | reverse complement strand
TCTCGGTTCTTTGTCTTGATTAGACACACCAACAACTGCAGCAAAGCAGTATGTGTTAGCGACCCCGATCAGCACCGACACAGACGGAAGCTACCTGTCCAACGTTGTCTCCTCAAGCCTGTTAAGGAGGTCCAGAAGGGATGTATCCCCAAGCGCAAAACGACTGTATTTCAACGTAACAGCTTTTGGAAGGGATTTCCACCTTCGACTGCGCCCGAACACTCGACTGATAGCTCCTGGGGCCGTGGTGGAATGGCACGAAGATTCGGTGGTAACTGGAAACAGTACTGACAGTGTTAAGCTAGGTCAAACCGGGGGTGTTGTGGAAAGGATATGGAAAAAAGAACCGCTTTGGACCAACTGTGCTTATGTGGGCGACCTCGTGGATATCCCGGGAGCATCAGTCGCTATTAGCAACTGTGATGGTCTGGTAAGATATATTTTACATTTTGAATTAAGTATTCTTTGATGGCAATACCACTTGGCCAGTAACATCCGGCGACAAAAATGTGAACGTTTCCAAGCTGTTTTGTTTGTATTCCACCCTTGTTCCCTAAGAGCTCGGAGCGGCTTTATGTGTGCTTTCTCTCAATGGTCTTCCACCCAGAATCAGACCTGCTTCATTTTTGCAGTATTTTCATTCAGGACATCCCACATTGTAGCCATTTCAGTGGTTTATAAGAAAGGCAACCTTGATTCCACACTGGCCTTCTAGGTTGGATCTACATGGCAGCTTGGGCCTTCACCACCTTAGCACTGTTGTGCGTTTGGTCTCCTGGAGGCAACCAACTCAGTGGGTATTTAGAACCCGAGGATTCGGGGCAAGTGGGATTTCCCCATTTATTTATTTACCTTCAACTTCTACCCCGCTCGAACACCTCCCATGGGTCTCTGAGCGGCTTACATAGTTTGTATTATCCCTATCCCTATCTATGGGGACATATATATATCGTATTAGGGGCGGGACTACCTAACGGCACCCGGTGGGATTCAGTTGATGTGTCTTCAGCTAGGCCCCTGCAAGACGGAGCTCTTCCACCGAGCTTTTGGTTGTGGCAGCGGGCGTCCCCCTCCTTGGGTCAGCCCCCACTTATAGCCTGGACCGCCCCTTCACTTATCACTTGGGTTGGCCCCTATTTACAGCTGTGTCGGCCCCCACATTTACAGCATTTGTCGGAGACCCTAAATTTAACAGATCTC
>NW_015208747.1:0-1215 GCF_001447785.1 Gekko japonicus | reverse complement strand
AGCTGCACAGAGATTTTTCTGCGCCAACATGAGGCCGAAAGATTCCTTAACAGCAGGGCATATAAACTTGACCCGTCTCCATGGCGAGCCACCGAACTTAAACAGCTGGCCACAAAGGGAAGTTCAGCTTAAAAGACAACATGGATTGTATTCTGGCCTTCAGCCCTTCACTCCCCCATCCCAAATACCAGCGGGGGCCCACTTGGACTTACCCGAGAATTCTTCCCAAAAGACACTCGAGGAAAGGATGTTTCCGTGCTGCTGTACCAGAGTTTCGGAAGGTCTGGGCTTCTGAAAAGAAAACCCAGCTGTTTCCCCAGAAATGGCCACTCCCCCTTACACTCTCACTCACAAAATAAACGGCAGGATTCAGGAGACGAGATCTGTAGGCAAGCGATGGATGTCCCTCGTGCTGAACCACACGGTATGAATAATGATTCCCAATGGTCGGGGTAGTTCTCATTGCCCTGATCTCGAAAGCTAAGCACGGCCATCCCTGGTTAGTACTTGGATGGGAGACCACCAAGGAAGTCCCGGGTTGCTACGCAGAGGCAGGCAATGGCCAACCACCTCTGAAAGTCTCTTGCCTTGACCTGGATGGCCCAGGCTAGCTCTGTCATGTCAGATATCAGAAGCTAAGCAGGGTCGGCCCTGGTTAGTACTTGGACGGGAGACCACCAAGGAAGTCCCAGGTTGCTACGCAGAGGCAGGCAATGGCCAACCACCTCTGTTCCTCTCTTGCCTTGACCTGGATGGCCCAGGCTAGTGTCAGGATCAACAGCATGCAAATCTCCACACACGTTTCCAGGGAATCGTTATGCTTTATTAGACTACAGGTCTGTTGCCAGTATACAGGAACATTGTTAGGAATGCTAGTGGGGGCTGATGCATCACTACATATACCATGATGCTGCAATTGGCTAAGCAAATGAAATCCAAGCGCGTGCGCGGGAATTCTCCTGGCGGGAGACTCTCCGTACACCACGAGAGCAGAAATATTTACACCAGCAGTGGAACGCAAGCCCTCCCTCCTCCTCCAGGTTATCCAGATAACCCAGTCTGGCAGCACTAGTTTGCACGGTCTCATGAGCGCCTCCCAATAGCTGTTTACAGCAGGCAAGCCAAGCAAGCAAGCAAGCATGCGCAGAAGCACCAGAGTCAGGGACAAGGAAAACATGGCAGCTAGATCCTGTCAGATCTCGGAAGCTAAACAGG
>NW_015208746.1:0-1222 GCF_001447785.1 Gekko japonicus | reverse complement strand
AAAGAGCTCTCTCAGCCCCACTTACCTGTGTGGGAAGGGAAGGGAGGGTGTGAGGAGGGAAAGGGAAAGGAGATTGTAAGTCGCTGTGAGACTCTGTGTCAGCTATGCTGCCATGATGTTTATGGGCGAGAGTGCATCTACTTGACCTGTGTACCAACTGCTGCCGCATTCCTTCGTTCTTTATTATCTCTGACCTGTGTAGTGTTATACCCTGCCCTTCACTCGAAGTCTCAGAGCAGTTTACAATCTCCTTTCCTTTCCCCTCCCCACAACAGACACCCGGTGAGGTCGGTGGGGCTGAGAGAGCTCTTTTGAGAACTGCTCCTGAGAGAACAGCTCTGAGAGAACTTCTGGTCGCCCAGCTGGCTGCATGTGGAGGAGTGGGGAAGCAAACCCCGGGTCTTCAGATTAGAGTCTGCGGCTCTTAACCGCTACGCCACACCGGCTCAGGTTTGTAGTTTGTTCTCGAGACTATATTCTTAGCCCAGGTTGAACACCTGTGAAGCTGCCTTCTACTGAATCAGAGACCATCCAGGTCAGTCTTGTTTGCTCGGACTGGCAGCCGCTCTCCAGGGTCCCAGGCGGAGCTCTTTCACATCTCCACTCACCTGCTCAACTGGAGATGCCCAGGACTGAACCTAGGCCCTTCTGCAAGCAAAGCAGAGGCTCTTCCACTGAGCCACAGCCCCCAGGTAGAGGTTCTCTCTATCCAACTGAACTCTTCTTCCCTGCATGTGGAGGCATGGTGAATCAAACCTGGTTCTCCCAGGTTAGAGTCCATGCTTGTAACCACTACACCAGGGAGGGAGGGAGGAAGGAAGGAAGAACACAATACAGGATGGAAAACCAAGCGGAAGCTGGTGTATTTGCACGTTTAATGCACGGGACAGAGTTGCTGCCCACTCTACCTGATCCTTTTAACTGGGGATTCTGGGGATTGAACATGGGACCTTCTCGTTCATTGGGGAAAGTCCTCCAAACTGGTTTTATCCAGTTGGGAGGACTTCGCCCCAGTGAAGAGAACAAACCTTCCGGTAAGTCCCAACGTTTTGTTCTCCTTCAGTGAGGGAAGTCCTCCATTTGGATAACACCAGTTGGGAGGACTTCGTCCCATCGGAGAGAAGAAACCTTCCAGTAAGGTCAGCAATTCGTTCTCCTTCAGTGAGGGAAATCCTCCAATTGGATAACACCAGTTGGGAGGACTTCACCCCATCGGAGAGAA
>NW_015208745.1:0-1198 GCF_001447785.1 Gekko japonicus | reverse complement strand
TTTCTATGGTACTCTGCATCCGACAAAGGGAGCTCTTTGAACAATGCTGGTGTAGTTTGTTTGGATTGTTTTAAGGTGCGGTTTCATTGTTTCAGACTGGACTTCTAATAGCTCCAAGTCACTCCGAACATCTCTTGGGAAAGGCAGAATGTATCTTGTAAATAAACGAACAGCAAGATTTGAGTCCAATAGCATCAGGCCCCGTAGCCAGGACCTTTTTTTCTCGGGGGGCATTTAAATTTTTCAGGGGGCAGTTAAATTATAGCTAATTAAATTAATCCGAATGCCTGTCTTGAAAGGGGGAGGCTCTGAGCCTATTTCTGGCCCTTCCTTTGAAGGGGGAGGGCAGCAAGCGCGTCAGTTCATTGGGGGGGAAATGGCTCAGAGGGCATTTAGTTGCCTTCGGAAGACATTTAAATGCCTTTTGAGTTCCCTTCCGCAGGGCAAGAAAGCTTAGAAGGGCACCTTCTTTTCTCTTTATTTAAAATATTCTTATTACCAATTTTTTTCAACAGACAAAACGTAACCAAACAAAAAATAGACACAGCAGTAGTTCCAAATAGGGGACAGCAGGATCTCTCCAGAATCATAAAAACAAATAGAATATAGATCGGAAACATAGAGTGGTAATTGTAGATCAGATATGTACAGTCAATATTTCAAACCAGCTTACAATGTTTTTAACTGCGAAGAGGCAGGCATCTTCAATACACCTCCAACAATCCCCCCCCCCTTTCTGCAAGCCCAGCACCACCTAGGTCATGGTCAAAAATAAGGTCTCTGGCATGGCTATTTGTGTGTGTGGGGGTTAATTAAGGGGGCGGGGGGCCCAAATGCCCGACTGTAGCTACAGGCTTGAGTAGCATCATAGAAACCAAAAAAGATTTTCGTGTATGAACTTTTGAGAGTCTTAAGTTCCCTTCGTTGGATACCTCTGGGCTCTAGTCCAGCAGATACCAGATGAAGATATCTGACGAACGGAGCTTAAACTCTCGAAAACCCATATCCTGGAAATCTCGTTGGTCTCTTAAGGTGCTGCCGGACTCAAATCTGGCTGTTCTACTGCAGACCAACATGGCTGCCTGCTGACACTGGCTTTTCTATGGTTCCCTCCATACCTATTTCGTATTACTTATTCTTGGGACCCGCGTATAGCCTAGTATGGGGGAGAGCTCAATTTCCCGGGAATCGCTAGGCA
>NW_015208744.1:0-1185 GCF_001447785.1 Gekko japonicus | reverse complement strand
GTGGCACAGCCCAGATCATGACAAGGCCTTATATATGCCCTTATTTGGACAGGCCCTAATATGGGCAAGCTTCACCCGGAAGTGGGTTCTGAAGGACTATAAAGGCCTTTAGAGCTCACTTTGGGAGCTCAGTTGGGCTGGCCCAACCCAGAGGTGGGCTCCGACTGCATTTAAATGCCTTTGGAGCTCACTTCTGGGTGGGCCGCCAGACCTGGAAGTAAGCTCCAAAGGCACTGAATGCTTTCGGAGCCCAAGAACATGTACCCCACAAACCTCATGAACATCCATGAAAAACATGGAGGTTCAGGGGCAGATCATGGGAGAAACATTCTCCAGAACCCCTGGTTTGCGAACCACAAACCGGCCTGGTTTGTGCTCGAACCGTGGTTCATTTGTGGGTTGGTGCCCGTCCCTAGTCTGAAGCAATAAAGTTAGAGTCCAGTGGCACCTTTAAGGCCAACAACGTTTTATTCGAGGTATGAGCTTTCGTGTGCATGCACACTTCTCCAGATACAAGGAAATGGAAATAGAAATACCAGTCATCCATATAGAGGGTGGGTAGTAAACTAGCATACGAACAATGACCTTCAGTTCTGAGGCCCAAGAGGAACTAGTGGGGTGAACACAATGGCAGAGGGGGTGGGGGCTGAATTCTTACAAGGGGGCACTTACAATAAATAAATCCAGAAATAAGTCCTCTGTTCATGAGACTAAGAATGATGAAAGACAGAGAGAAGAGAAGACACAGAGCTGACAGCTGAGGCTTGCGTCTGCTCTTTTAGCCAGCAAAGTTGACAAGTAGATTGTCTGTGGCAGGCACTTACGGGTTACCCTGCCAGCTGTTTTAAATCTGCCACCTTCATGGAGGAGTTTTTAACATGGGGGGGGGCACAGAATCTGTGCCCATCTGATGAGCTGGCACACAGGGGCATTGTCATCATGATTTACAGCACAGAGAAGACCAAACAATCCCACAGTAGGATCTTTCATATGCTGCTGGTTTTACACAATATCTTTGACCTTTACAGCATGTATTTATCTGCAGAGTCCAATTGCAGAAACAGCATAGACACACTCAGTTCCACGGCATGCGTGATAGAACAAAATAATTTATTTAAGTTATGTCAGCAGAATACAAATGCTTGGATTTGTGTGCTTTTTTAGGCTCACATGTCCAGACAAAAA
>NW_015208743.1:0-1283 GCF_001447785.1 Gekko japonicus | reverse complement strand
AATACTAGATGCAGATTGGGCCATATAGTCTGTTGAATCTGGGTTACCAAATCCACACTGTAACAGAAAAAGATGCGATTCAAAACCACTTTCAAATACCCCAGGCCAACACCGTACTGACTGCAGAGTCACCCCCAAATGGCCATAAAACGGCCATAAATCTCTGCAGCCACAGACAGCCACCATAAAACCAGAGATCAAACAGAGTGAAAGCGGCAAGCAGTCTGGAGACTGCCATAAAATGCAACACTCGATCAGAGTGAAAGTGGCATGCAATGTAGAAGGAAATTTCTGTTCCAGTGTGGGTTTGGTATAACAGCAGAGCAAATGCTAGATGCAGACTGGGCCATAGTCATTTTGAAGTTCCTGCATCCAAGGTGTGCTGCATGAAATGCAGACATCGGCTGGTGTTTTGGAAGCTATCTGCTATTGGTGAAGTTTTCTTCCTTAACAAAATTTCCAGTGGTGTTACTTCCTACACCCTTATGAACCTGCCCAACTGCTATGGTCATCTTTGGGGGCCCTAGTGGGGAGGGAGGGATAGGAATCTAATAAATAAATAAATTCTGAGATTAGGCGGGTGGCAACCCAGGAGAGAGCCTTCTCGATCATGGCACCAAAGCTCTGGAATTCTCTCCCCAGGGAGATTCATTTGTCCCAATCTGTTGCCATCATCCACCAGTGGGTGAAAACTTTTTTTTGTTTCATTTGGAATTCCTTCAATGATCCCTCCTTCTGAACCAAAGGTTTGTTTTTTTAATGTTCTCCATGTATTTTAAATCTCTTTTTAATTCTTTTAAGGATGTTTGTTTGGGAGGAGGCGGTTTCAATGGTTTCTACAATGAGTGGTATAGTTGTTAAAGTGCCCAACTAGGATCTGGGAAACCCAGGTTCAAATTCCCACTCGTGCCATGGAAGCTCACTGGGGCAGGGATGTTCTGAATTCTTGGTGCTTCGGGGGGCAACAGTGGGAGGGCTTCTGGAGTTCTGGCTCCTCTGGTGGACCTCCTGATGGCACCTGGGTTTTGGCCACTGTGTGACACAGAGTGTTGGACTGGATGGGCCATTGGCCTGATCCAACATGGCTTCTCTTATGTTCTTATGACCTTGGGCCAGTCACACACACCTAAGCCTAACCTACCTCACAGGGTTGTGAGGATAAAATGGAGGAGAGGAGAAGCCAATGATTGTGTGTAAGCCGCTCAGAGACCCTTCGGGGTTCGAGCGGGATATAAATTGAAAAAACAACAACGGTGTAAGCCATTTTGGATTCCCATTGGGGA
>NW_015208742.1:0-1214 GCF_001447785.1 Gekko japonicus | reverse complement strand
GGAACCTTTACCTTTACTTTACCTTGTGTCTGTGAGAAACGTGGGCTATAAATGAAGTAAAATTGCATAGTCATTAAACAAATCCCGTGGTGCATGTGCAAACCCTTGCAAGCACATGAATGGGCTCTCTGGATCCCACCAGCTACGTGTGAAGCTGCAGTCTTGTGGATGCTCACTTTCGTCTGTGCTCCACTAGTCTTGATGGGGGCTTCCTCCAGAGTAAACATGCGTAGGGCCAAGCTACAATTTCGATCCCTTTATTCATAGTCATTTCTGTGCTGTGTTTGAGACTGAATCACTTTCATTAGTAAGCTGGTATGGCTCATATTTGCATATTCTTATAACAGCCAGAATCTGCTATAATTTTGTCTCTTATGCCTAATAACTGATATCCTGGGAACACGGCCCAATGTAATTTAGAAACCCTTCCTCTCTTTTTCAACTGAAGCCTTGTTTGACCTTGCTGTCCTCAAAAAGAAAGTGAGGGAAAAGGAAGAGAGGAAGAAAAAGAAGCTGAAAGTGATAAAATCGGAAGTGGAAGACTTCTCCGAGTCCTTCGGCAACCCTGAAGGGATTCCACCGATGTCTCAGGACCCACCCCCTGTGCCGCTTTTATCAGTCAAGGAAGAGTAAGTTGGTTCCTATAGAGAGAAGGCGCTGCTGTGCGTATAATTCACTAATCATTTCTATAGATGTTTAAAATAACAATAGCGCTGTCCTGGCAAGTCACAACTGATCCACGGCAGCCCCAGGAACCTGTAGGGGTTTTCAAGGCAAGGGGCAAAGAGAGGTGTGTTTTGCCATTGCCTTCCTCTGCATGGCAACCCTGGTCTCCCTTAGTGGTCTCCCATCTATGTACCCACTGTAGCTGACGCTGCTTAGCTTCCAAGCTCTGATGAGATGGGGCTGGGCTATCAGGGGGAGCACCTAGGGTTGCCAGCTCTGGGTTGGGAAATACCTGGAGATTTTGGAGGTGGAGCCTGAGGAGGGCGGGATCTGGAAGGGGAGGGATGTCAGGAGAGTATAATGCTGTGGAGTCCACCTTCCAAAGCAGCCATTTTGTCCAGGCAAACTGATCTCTGTCATCTGGAGATCAGTTGTCATAGCAGGAGATCTCCAGCTGGTACCTGGAGGTTGGCAGCCTTAGGAGGAGCGACTGACCCTGCGAGTGACATGACATAGTGGGAATGTGAACCCCGGTCTCCCGGATCCTC
>NW_015208741.1:0-1221 GCF_001447785.1 Gekko japonicus | reverse complement strand
TCTGGGCATGGAACAGGGGTCACTGAGGATGTATCTTCATTTATAAACTCTAGCTGCCATAATCTAGCATAAGAACATAAGAAGAGGCCTGCTGGATCAGACCAGTAGTCCATCTAGTCCAGCATCCTGTCTCACATAGTGGCCAACCATTTCCCCTGGATAGCCAACAACAGGGCAGGGAGGCCGAGGCCATCCTCTGATGTTGCCTCCTGGCTCTGGGATTCAGAGGATTAGTGCCTCTAAATGTGGAGGTTCCCCTCAGTCACCACAGCTAGTAGCCATTAATAGATTTATCCTCCATGAATCTATCTAATCTCCTTTGAAACTGTTTATTCCTGCGACCATCACAACATCTTCTGGCAGCAAAGTCCACATTTTAATCACTCCCTGTGTAAAGTTGTATTTTCTTTTGTCCATCTGGAACCTACTGCCCATCAGCTTCGATGGATGCCATCGAGTTCTAGTTTTTTGACTTCATCCATCCACTGTTGTTGCTGCTGGTGGGGTTGTTGTTGCTCTAAAGAATTTTTAAAAATTGACATCCCTGCACAAGAGATTTGCAGGTGCGAGAAGAGCTCGGTCGATGAAAGATTACTATCGAGAAACATTACTATAGAGAGTGGTGTGCTATCGGGATTTCCGGAGCGTGTAGTTAGTCCGCTTGTTGCATACAGATTCCAGATCTGGCGGACGGGAAAGGTGCACGCTAACAAGCCACAGCCCGCCTGCTTGACAGCTTCAGTCCACATAAAATTAATATTTTATTGCAGTCCTTAAGAATTCTACAGGCAATTATACAGCAGGCTGGGATCCAGACACCGACCAGACCTGTTTACTGCCCAAGCAAACAAATGAACAATCCAGCTTCCGTTGATTAATTTGGTCGTTTGGAAAGGTTTAATGTGCTGTAAGGGGGAGAGAAAAAAATTATGTTGCCTACTAATTATAAGCTCTGCACTGGAGCGTTGTGGAGGAGGAAGTCGTATGCGCCTGCGTTGCTGATGTGCGATTGATGGGCCCAAAATGATTTCAAGGAGACAGTGTCCATCAGAGCCACAACAAGGCATATGCTCAGGATCTGTGATGCTTGCTCCAATCCAGCAAGGGAGACAGTCCAGCAAAGAAATGACCCCCGCATTTAGATTCCTTGCCGGATTGGGAGACATGAGCATAGGCATAGCACCACCAGTGTACAATATGTTCCCCTGGGAGGTGTGTGGT
>NW_015208740.1:0-1107 GCF_001447785.1 Gekko japonicus | reverse complement strand
CAACAGATATCATCTCCTTAGCCACCGTCCATACCCAAACCACTGCCTTCCAAATTCAGAGGCTGCTTGGCCTGATGGCTGCAACTACATCAGTTCTCGTCTTTGCAAGACTCAAAATGCGCCCTTTACAACTCTGGTTCATCCGCAATTACGACCTATCGAAAAACGCACACACTGTCGTCCTATCCCCTCCTCCCAGCATACAAGACTCTTTACTTTGGTGGACTGTCCCTTTGAATATCCTCCAGGGAGCGCCCTCCCACCCTCCATCACCTGAGGTCACCATAACAATGGATGCTTCCCTGACAGGATGGGGTACACACTCCATGGGCCTCTCCGTGGGAGACAAATGGGACGCACGGATGAAAAAGCGTTACATAAACTTCCTAGAACTGCTGGCTATACGACATACTGTAGCCAGCTTCCTAGCTTTGATCAAAGGAAAATGTGTCACGGTCCTCACGGACATCACCACAGCGCTTTCCTACGTCAACAGGCAGGGAGGCACAGTGTCCCGTCGCCTCTGCAACCTTGCCATTCAATTGTGGGACTTATGCATCGCCAACAATATATTCCTTGTGGCCACTCACATTCCTGGTCACATGAACGTGTAGGCAGACCATCTAAGTCGAGCGGGACTCAGCCTCCACGAGTGGGGGATGAACCCAACATACCTCCTCCCTCTCTTTCACAAGTGGGGAACTCCCCAAGTCGACGTCTTTGCCACAAGAAACAACAAACGATGTCCTCTGTTCTGCAGTCGAGGAGGCAAAGACCCACAATCTCTGGGAGATGGCCTCCTTTACCCTTGGTCTGCGGGACTTCTTTACCTGTTCCCCCCCTTACCTCTGCTTCTGAGAGTTGTCCACAAGATTCTCAATGCCGCTGTGGACTGTATCTTAATAACTCCATGGAGGCCAAGACAACCTTGCTTTTCAACAGTCCTCGAGCTATCACAGGGAACTTACCATCAATTCCCTCCGGCTCGGGACCTCCTCCTCCTCCGACTCCCCCGTCCTACATCACGACATACCACAGTTGAAATTGACGGCATAGAGAATAATGACACTGGCTTCTCCGCCCATGTAAGGAATGTCCTGTTGAATT
>NW_015208739.1:0-1277 GCF_001447785.1 Gekko japonicus | reverse complement strand
CCCCACTCCTCCACATGCAGTTTCAATAATTTTTTTCCCAAGAATGATAGATTCTGCATTGGGTAAGAGTTGTTTGTGTGACCACTATTGAAATATTTCATATTGAATTTTGCTTACAATATTATGAGTGCAGTTCCTTGTATGTTGATGGTATTGTGTTATTGTATTTATGAAGGAATCACTGAGGATTGTTGTATCTGAATATGCTTTGTGGATGTCGACATGTACCTTTGAAATGTTGAATCCGGCATGATTCTTGGGGGGGGAAATATTGAAATGGATTTAGAACCAGGAGTCCATCAAGTCAGTAGAAACACTACTACATCCTTACAGATCAAGGACTTTTTTGAATTTATTACACATTGTTTGTGGGGAAACTGTGAATTTCTACCTGCGATCAACTTTAACGGTGAATTTCTACCTGCTGTTTAGGGAAAATTTGTTCTGAGTACTTTATATGTCTTCCTATTCTTAAATGCATAGATTATTGGTGTTCGAATTTGGGTGCATGCATTCTCCTGGAGAAGACCCTGATGCTGGGAAAGACTGAAGGTCAAAGAAGACGGGGACAGCAAAGGATGAGGTGGTTAGACAGTGTCATAGATGCAGCGAACATGAAATTGAGCCAACTTCGGAGGACGGCGGAAGACAGGAGGGCCTGGCGGGAGCTGGTCCATGGGGTCGCGAAGAGTCGGACTCGACTGTGCGACTGAACAACAACAACAAAAATTTCTTCTTATTTTCTCCAGGTGGACTGATCTCTGTCACCTGGGGACCAGTTGTAATCCCAGGAGATCTCCCGACACGACCTGGAGGTTGGCAGCATGCCGCTTCCTCGACTGCCTCACAATCCCTGATGCTCCAGTCCCCAAAGGCTGCATTTGAATCAATTTCCATTTTAATGGGGAAAGCCTGCGATTTTGAACACTCTGGAAATCGGCTCCTCCGAAATGCTGCCACTTGCAGTCGAAGTAGGGTTGCCAGCTCTGGGTTGGGAAAGGAAATGCCTGGAGATTTGGGGGGGAGGAGCCTGGGGAGGGCGGGGTTTGGGTGAGGGGAGGGGCCTCAGCACTATACACGGTGCCATAGAGCCCACCCTCTAAAGTGGCCATCTTCTCCAGGGGAACTGATCTCTATTGTCTGGCGATCAGTTGTAATAGCGGGAGATCTCTAGACCCCACCTGGAGGCCGGCAAGCCTAAGTCGAAGCCCCGGTTGTTTTGAACCAAATGCTCCGACTCGCCGGTGGAGAACAGCCAGTGTTCCCTCTAAGCTGAG
>NW_015208738.1:0-1082 GCF_001447785.1 Gekko japonicus | reverse complement strand
CGACCTAGACCCCCTCCTCTCATTCCTCTCTTGTGGTACTGTTCCTTGAATTTTTTGCAGAAGTCTAATTGGATCTGTTTCCCTGGAACCATCAAATCCAGCAGGTCTACCGGAGACATTATAGGAGGCTTGAGTCCTATGTTTTCTTTTTACTATTTTGTCCATGAGGCTCTGGTTTTAAGGATGGGATGCATCCAGCACATAATATTCCAGCCTGTGCTGATCTGTCAGTCGACACCAATGACAGTTACTGCATGTGCAGACTATTCTTTATCAATTGAGAAATCACATACTTAAGAAACCCTTTCCCCATTATTTTCTGGTTATGCTGTATGTTAGGAATGAGACTGATATTTGCTTTATGGATTTATATTTGCTGCCAAACACTACATGGGCTGTGCACACACACCCATAGGCTCAAAGACAGCTGTACAAATCACCTGTTGTGACGTTACACATGGAAGATGCCTGCGCTAAGCCTTACATGTTAATGAGGTTTTAAATACACAGCTACTAGCCTGAGGGAGGAAGCACACAATCGCCATTACGGTCAGCAAACAACAACTTGCATGAAAGCAGTCCCCACTGATGAACTGTTGAAAGACACGTACTCCACATCTCTGCTTAACATCTGAATGAGCATTTCCTGCCAGATGCCTCTTTGATTACCCGGGAAAGGCCAAGCTTTATCTGCACATCAAGGAGAGTCCTTGACCCCAAGCTTTCACACTTGCCCAGATGCCATCTCTGAGTTAGATCTTAAGTTTCAATATTGCCCAACCCTTTTAGGTTGCCACCCCTCACTACACGCACCAATAGGGTTAGTTTTGGGATGGACTAACAGGTAGGTGGATCCACAAGTCGACTCAGCTGCCATCTACCCAAAGTTTCACCTATAAAAGGTGAGGGCAGGTCGCTTGGTGCTTGCTAGCCGCCTTCCCCCCAACACCCCCTGTCTGCTTTTAAACTCCTCTCATGTCCAGCTTCATATACCAAAACCCAGTCCAACAGTCAGATGAAAAGGGGAGTTGTTTTTAAATAGTACCAAATGCCCACAATTGCATGTGAAGTGTATGAGATTT
>NW_015208737.1:0-1264 GCF_001447785.1 Gekko japonicus | reverse complement strand
GAAGCCATGCTGGATGAGGCCAGTGGCCCCATCAGTCCAACACTGTGTCACACAGTGGCCGAACCCCAAATTGATCTCCGGGTAAGAGAGATCAATTCACCTGGAGGAAATGGTCACTTTGGAAGGTGGACTCTATGGCATTATACCCTGTTGAAGTCCCTTCCTTACCTGAACCCAGCCCTCCTCAGGACCAGCCCCTTCCCCAAATCTCCAGGTATCTCCCTACCAGGAGCTGGCAACCCTACCGGTTGAGTTCCATGGCTCAGCAGGGATTCAAGACAAATGTGGACAGTCACAACCTTGTCTAAAAATAACTACCGAGAAAACAAGTCGTGAGAGTCTGACCCACAAATCAAGGTAGTCAACAAGACGTACAATAAATTTTCTATACATTGCTGCCAATAAATACTACATAACAACAGGGAACAGATTCCATCAAGTCATAAGAAAATCCTTGTATAAGAGTACATCAGTGTCGTCTCCAGATTTTCTAACAACGTTTCAAAAACCAGATCTTCCTCAGGAAATATTCTGTGCAGTGGTACAAGAGCTTTCGTGTTCCTATAGGGCTATCCCAGGACCAGGAATAATATAATGCATTCAGTAGTAGGAGGCTGATCTCAAGACCATGCAGGCCGCAAACATGCGGCTCAGTTTCTGACGGATCCCAGGCGCCTGAGGAAGATCCAGTTTTTGAAACATCGTTGTCATAAAATCTGGAGACCACGTTGATGCATACTTTTACAAGGATTTTCTTATAATTTGATGGAATTTTGTTCACTGTTGTTTTGTAGTGTTTATTGACAGCAATATATGGAGAATTTTTGTAAGTGTTGTTGACTACCTTGATTTGTGGGTCACACTCTCACGACTGTTTTTCAGTACCTATTTTCAGCAGGGATCCCAGACCCTAGTCGAGTACTCTGACCCCCTAAGAAGAAGAAGAAGAGAAGAGAGAGGAGATTGGATTTATACTCCGCCCTTCCCTCGGAGTCTCAGAGCAACTTACAAACTCCTTTCCCTTACCCTCCCCACAACAGACACCCTGTGAGGTAGGTGGGGCTGAGAGAGCTCTTTCCAGAACTGTCCTTGAGAGAACAGCTCTGACAGAACTATGGATTGTCCAAGGTCATCCAGCAGCTGCGAGTGGAGGAGTGGGGAATCCAAATCTAGTTCTCCCAGATTAGAGTCTGCACACTGGCCAAACTGGCTGTCTACACCAAACCACTACACCAATCCACTACACCTACGCCTGAATGGATCC
>NW_015208736.1:0-1212 GCF_001447785.1 Gekko japonicus | reverse complement strand
GATTATACCAACAGTGTTCTGAAAGATGGCAATCTTCAAAAGATTGGCAAAAGAACCCTAGAAAGGGAAGGAGAAGCTCGAAGGGTTGTTTCACACATGCAGGAGAATGATATGGTAGATAATTCCACTATCTCAGTGAACCGCATTGTTTTGGACTGCAGTTGGAGAATACCAATTACTTTGCCTGCTTCAAAAAGTTCCTGCAAATCGAAAATCAGTTCATCCAGCAAAGATAGAACCTGTTGTGCTAGCTTTCTGTTTGTAGGG
The DNA here is from genome assembly GCF_001447785.1 of Gekko japonicus. Classification (NCBI taxonomy): domain Eukaryota; kingdom Metazoa; phylum Chordata; class Lepidosauria; order Squamata; family Gekkonidae; genus Gekko; species Gekko japonicus. The sequence goes on along the minus strand of NW_015208736.1, from coordinate 945 downwards.
TATTTATTTATTTAAAACATTTATTAGCCATCTTTCTCCCTTGTGGAACTCAAGGTGGCTCACAACATAAATAGAACATCATTTAAACACACACACACACACACAAAACAACAATTAAAAAACCTGATTAAAAGTCATTAATTTAAAAACTCCAATTTAGGACTGCCAATAAAAACGAAATCAATCAAATGCAGTCCTCAATAAAACAGTCTTCAACTGCCTCCTGAAGAGCGATAATGAGGGGGCCAGGTGACCTCCCTAGGGAGTTGGTTCTATAATCGTGAGGCTATCGCCTGAAAGTCTCCGTCTTGTTCTATCCACCAAACAAGCATCTTTAATTGATGGGACACTCAGGAGAACATCTTCCTGTGATCTTCTGGGCTGGAATGTATGGGAGAAGACGGTCTTTTTACTGTGAAGGATTGTTCAGAACTAAATCCACAGAACTAAATCTGTTCAGAACTATATCTGAAGGAGTGCATTCCCTCCTGCCACATCAGGGCTTGGCCTCCACATTCTACTGGTATGCAAGGAAGTTCCAGCTCAGATCTTTATGTTGCAGCCTCTTTAAGGAAAGAAAAAGGGAAAAAAATAAGTAAGACAAGTGGAAAACCTACTTGGAGCCTTGTTTCTTTAAATGCTATGGGGAAGCCTAGCGACTTGGAGAAGGAGGTGTGATGGACTGCACTTTTTAAGAGGCTTGAAAGTGCTGTACACAAAACTAAAGGATTGTGAAGGGTTAATTCTTTACAAAGCCAGAGAGCCTTGAGTGCCAGTCTGCTCTAAGCAATCTGATTGGTTAGCATCAGCTGAGGGGGGGAAGTCTTGAGAGCTGGATGCTGAGGAGAGTCAGTCAGATTCCGGCCTTAACTGAGGAGAGATGTGTACTGAGAATAGCCCTGGCAGAAAAAGAATCTAGTGCCGACAGAGTCAGATTTCAACCTT
>NW_015208735.1:0-1218 GCF_001447785.1 Gekko japonicus | reverse complement strand
TCTTACAGACCGATCGCGCTACTGAACTGCGATACGAAAATTTTTGATGCTGGCCAAAAGATTGCAAAAAATCATAACAGAATACATCGACCCTGACCAGACTGGTTTCATCCCACACAGAAGTATGACGGACAACATACACAGGACATTAAATATAATATCATACTGTAAGCATCAAAAGCAAGAATCGATCATACTAACGGTGGATCTGGAAAAAGCTTTTGACAGTGTGGAGGTTAGTTACTTGCAACAAGTGTTAATAAAGATGAACTTTGGTGTAAATTTTCAAAATGCGATACGTGCATTATACTCTAATGCATCAGCCAGGATGTTTATAAACAGTGTGTTAAGCAGACCAATAGAATTAAGGAGGGGGACAAGACAGGGCTGCCCATTGTCACCTATTTTATTTGCGCTGGCAATAGAGCCTCTGGTGAACGCGATCAGACAGCACCCGGGTATTACTGGCGTACGAACAGGTCAACAAACGCACACTATCACGTCATGACTCTTGGTCTAGAATAGATATGATATGGATGTCAACGAACATGATCAGAGAAGTGACGGAATGTGAGATATTACCTAGGACATTTGCGGACCACAACCCGGTCTCGGTATCAATAAAAGAAGAACAAAGAAAGAACAGAGTTTCTATAAATATAAATCTGCTGAGGGATCCGGTCTTTGTTAAAAAATGTAAAAAAGAAATTATAGAATTTTTCCAATTAAACTTACCCACTGAAACCACGTCAGAAATAATTTGGGACGCCTTTAAAGCGTATATAAGAGGACGATTTATTAGCTATAATGCGTGGAAATGTAAACAGAAGAAGGAGAAATATGACCAGCTAGTCCAAGATATCAAACAACAAGAAAGCAAAGTAAAGAACTCCAAAGGAGATGGAAGTGCAAAGATCAAATTAAACCTTTTACATCATAAATTAAATAACCTACTAAACTATGAAATAGAGAAAAAAAAAATAGAATATACTAAACAATACTACTTTGAGAATCTAAATAAACCAAATAGATGGCTATCCTATAAAATCAAGAAAGAAAGAGAGAAATGCACTATAATTAAATTAAGAAATGATAACAATGAAGAAAAGTTTAATATACAAGAGTTAAAGAAGATAGTGGAAAAATTCTACAAGGAATTGTACCAACAAAATACATTAAACGGAACCGGAATACTGAACGACCCTATAACTCCGTGCG
>NW_015208734.1:0-1235 GCF_001447785.1 Gekko japonicus | reverse complement strand
GCGTACAGATGGGGCCAATGCCCAACACACAAAACACCAAAACTGCATTTTAAAAGCATTCAGTGCAACATAAGTGCTCTCCACAACAACTAACCAGGGAACCGATGTCACCAGGATGGTATCCTTAGTGGCCACAGCTCCACGCAGTACCACCATTTTTGCACTCACGGCGAGTTGGTAATAAGGGCTAGGACAGATGGTAACAGTCGTGGTGGCTCCTACTCAAACGCCTGGCGGAAGAGCTCCGTCTTGCAGGCCCTGTGGAACTGTGCAAGGTCCCGCAGGGCCCGGATCTCCTCTGGGAGCTCATTCCACCAGGTAGGAGCCGCCACCGAAAAAGCCCTAGCCCTAGTCGCCGCTAGTCTGGCCTCTTTGGGACCTGGAACCACCAGGAGATGTTTAGTCCCGGACCGTAGTGCTCGTTGGGGAACATATGGGGAGAGGCGGTCCCGTAGGTATGTCGGACCCTGGCCATCTAGGGCTTTAAAGGTAAGAACCAGCACTTTGAAGCAAATCCGGTATGCTATCGGCAGCCAGTGCAGCGCTTTCAGCACAGGCTGGATGTGTGCCCCCCTAGATTCAACAGCTAGATTGAAGCCCAGTAGCACCTTAGAGGCCAACAAGAGTTTTAGGGGCCCTGACCTGGATAGCCCAGGAGGCAAGACCGATCTCGTCAGATCTTGGAAGCCAAGCAGGGCTGACCCTGCCAAGTACTTCGAATGAAGACCTCCAAGTAGAGTTACCAGCCCCCACGGCGTCCCCGGCATCATGACGTCACTTCTGCATTCTGTCATCGTGCTAACCCTAACCCCCACCGTTGAGAGAAGAAGACCTGGGAACCCTACTTCCAAGGAATATCAGGGCGGAGACGCAGAGGCAGGCAATAGTAAGCCACCTCTCTGAAATATCCAAGCCCCACAACAATGACTTCCAGGCACACACACACACACACACACACACACAAAAGACCACCAAGATTCCCAAAGTATAATCTTTCGAGAGTCAAAGTTCCCTTTGTCAGAAAGTAGGAATGGAAATCCCTGACCCCTTATATCCATCTCTAAATATGAAGGATCCCTTTAGTCGCCAATGACCTCTGACAGCCCTATCCTTCATGATTCTGTTACTTCTGACAGTGAATGCCACAGTTCAATTACTGACTGAGTAAAGAAGCATTTCCTGTGTCCATCCTGAATACGTTATCCGTCAACTTCACTGGGCGCTCCCCGAGTTCT
>NW_015208733.1:0-1209 GCF_001447785.1 Gekko japonicus | reverse complement strand
TGGGGGGTCTCATTGCACTCACAGAAAACGTTTGCTACTCTCAGCCTCCCAGGGGGCAACATTCCACTATGGTGGCTGTCCTTCAGTCAATCTGGGATCAGAGTCCTTCATTCAGAAGACATTCTGCATTTTAGTTTCACCTTTGGTGTACCGCTGTAATATATTTCAATGGAACCCCTGCAAGTCAATTGCCATTCCTGGTCCTAATTATATTCAATGGCCATTCCAGAATCTCCCATTGTTCCCATTCGCCAACCCTGTCATTCCTTTTACTATATTGCCCCCCCCCACATTCTCTGTAATGGAAGCTGTTCTATTCCTCTTAAAGCCAGATGTGCCTTAGGGGCTGGCAGTAGGCATGCCACAGCAGAAAAGTACTCAGCACATGCTCAAAAGCACTCTAATCTACATTATCTCTGTATAATAATTCTCTTACCATATTGGCCATTTCCAGCTCTCCCATTGCCTGTGCAGTGTACTTCCATCAGCCATTGGGCCGCCAACCGCCACTCAGGAATACTTGAGTTGCATTGGCCAGCTGCTGGACCTGCTCCTATTCCCTGCCCACTCCCAATTCAGCCACGGTTGCTTGTCAGAACCACTGGCGGACAGCTCTCTCTCCCTTGACAAAGACACTTCTGCTGCTTCGCTCCTCTGTGCAACCAACTTTTCCCTCAGTGACTCTTGGTAGGCAACCAGGCTTGGTTGACTGCAACCCCTTCCTCTGCCCACTGCCATCTTGCCCACTTTCATGTCATAATACACTTAAAATGGCTCTCCCTCCTGCTTGCCTCCACCATGGCTGGCTGGCCGGCTAACAAGGTGGGCCAGCGCCCATCAAACCATTCTCTTCAACCCCCTGCTGTGCAGCTGACTTTCCCCCTAGGGTTGCCAATCACCAGGTGGGACCTGGAGAACTCCCACTGTTACAATTTATCTCCAGATGACAGAAATCAGTTCCCCTGGAGAAAATGGTGGACTCTGTGTCATTATACCTTGCTCAGATCACTACAGTGAATTGACACTGAGTGCCCAAAACCGGGGCACTCTCCAAGACCCTCTTTCTAGAGCCGGTTGTATTTATTTCCACAACAGGCCTTACTCCTAGTTATATTCATAAAACAGTCCTCAGGCTGCATAGAGGCCAAGTCTGGACTGGGATTATGCAATTTTCCCAATCTGAAATACTCCAGGAAATTGCCTTATTTG
>NW_015208732.1:0-1225 GCF_001447785.1 Gekko japonicus | reverse complement strand
TGATCCCAGTGTGGTAGGTGAACTCTTTTTCCTATGCTGTTTTCTGATCAAATCCCATGGAGGAACAAAATGGAACACCTCCATTCACCAAAGCTGTGTTCCCAATGCATTCCACCAATGTTTCCACAACCACCCAGGAATTCCAGTCCTAGAGCGTCATCAATTTGGCCTTTAGAAAAGCAGTCCAAGTTGCCGCAATGCCAACCACTGCACTGTGGCTATAACTAGCTTCCATCCTCATTGGGTAAGATGTCCACATTTCAGTTGTTCTGCTGTGGCACAGGAGCTGTGATCCAGAAAGTTAATCTTCTTGAGCATAGTAAAGATGGTAGTGATCCCCCCAAAATACACCACAAGCCAAAGTTAATTTAAATGTAGAATGTTGGTTTTTTTAATCTGTATACATTATGTGCAGGAAATCAGAGCTTCACATGGGGTGGTGCATCCCATGGCACTTGGCTGCCTGTGGACAAACAATACAGGAGACTTCTTCATAGACAAAGATGCTCATGGTGAAGCCATCAAGAACCTCAGATACTAACTACAGTTCCCTGCCTTTGTTCTTTAAAAGTTTTTTTTTTAATGAAAAACAGCCTTGGAATGCTTTGACTGGAAGTGAAGATCCCTGTCATTTGACCACTAAAAATCCCTCCTTCCATGGGGCATCAAATGGTTGTATATTATGTTATAAGAAAGGCTGGTGCTATCCATTCCTACTAATCTTTTTCTCCCGATCACACACTTTTCTCCTGATCACACTATTTGCCATTAAAAAAAAAAATAACAAAAAAGACACGGAACATAAGAACATAAGAAGACCCCTGCTGTGTTCCATCTAGTCCAGCACCCTGTCTCGCACAGCAGCCAAGCAGTTCCTCAGGAGGTCCAACAACAGGGCATAGAGGCTAAGGCCTCCCCATGATATTGTTTTTTGGCACTGGTTTTCAGTGGTTTACTGCCTCAGTCTGAATGTGGAGGTTCCCTTTAGTCACCATGGCTAGTAGCCACTGATAGATCTATCCTCCGTGAAAGGTGTCTATGCCTGTGGCCATCACCACATCTTCTGGCAGCGAATTCCACATTTTAATCACTTTCTGTGTGATTAAATTCTCTGAAGTGTCTACCGTGGCCCACAAGAAGCTCATATTGCTCTAGAAGCCAGTTTGATGCCTGTAAGTTGGTAAATTGGGGGGGCAGGTTGCCCACTCGAAAATTTCTGGCCATT
>NW_015208731.1:0-1234 GCF_001447785.1 Gekko japonicus | reverse complement strand
AAGGCTCTTTCTCGATGCTGGAATCCCACTACCTGCTGTCAGAAGCGGTGTGGTCCTTTTTGTCCCTCCCTCCCTGCCTGCCCGCGGAAACAGTTTACCAAAACATAGGAAAGTAACTGCTGTGCCTCTTGCAATAGGTGCCTGAGGCCCTGGACCAGGCACAAGACCACCGTGTGATGTGTCGCCTTGTTTAGCCTGATCACTTCCAGAGATGGGGTTCTAGCCAGCTGATCTACATTTGAAAACACTGCAAAGCTGATTCACTGTTGTTCTCTAAAGTGACTTTTGGACTGAAAGGGAGCTTTCCTTTCTAATTAAAACTCATTTAGACACCTTTTAATTACCATCTGTTGACCAGCTGTCACTGAACATTTTAGTGGCATTTCCCCCAAAGTGCAAATCTGAGCTATGCGCAGATGCTTAGACGTTACCCAACTGTGCTCTCACATAGAAAGGCAGAGGCTGATATATGACTGGCAGCATGTCAGCTGTTTCTGTCGTCTCATTTCACTTCTGCTGAGCATCCTAAAAGTCAGGTTTACTTACCTAATGCAGAATTTAGAATTTGCTTTTCCCCTCACAACTCAATATTTTTATTTTATTTGTTTGATTAGTATCCCGCCCTCCCCGTCAAGGCGGGCTCAGGGCGGCTTACAGGCATGTAAACAAATATAGTAAAACCCCAAATATTTTAAAACAGATAAAACAGTTAAAACCATCACAATTACAAAGTGCCAGCAAATACAGGTAATAGGGGATGGCGGCGTTCTTTTGGCATCCAGATAACAACTGCCACCATTGTCCAGGTCCTTGCCAGGCTATTAGATATTGATTTGGTGCTGATGTTGGGGCCAGGCCCTCCATTTGTTGGGTGCGGCTCCCTAATCAAAGGCCTGGCGGAAGAGCTCCGTCTTGCAGGCCCTGCGGAACTGTAAAAGGTCCCGCAGGGCACTGATGTCCTCCAGGAGCTCATTCCACCAGTACAGGGCCACCACAGAAAAGGCCCTGGCCCTCGTCACAGCTAGCCTGGCTTCTTTGGGGCCTGCTGGGACCCTGATCTTAGTGCTCTCTGGGGAACATGTGGGGAAAGGCAGTCCCTTAGGTAACTAGGTCCCTGACCATATAGGGCTTTAAAGAAATATGAGCTTCTGAAGTCAAGAACAGTGTTCATAAACAAGAATGCATTGACATGTCAGGGGGGGGGAAAGTACACAGATATCAGCATTATTTTAGC
>NW_015208730.1:0-1213 GCF_001447785.1 Gekko japonicus | reverse complement strand
TGATGGTCTTATGTCACTTTGATTGACTTAGACAAAGTTCTTACGGAGACTTGAGGACAGCTCTGATAAATATACACCTGCACTGATCCTAGATCCACAACCCTGAGCCCATATAGACCTAAAACAGATCACTGATGACTAAGGTAGGAACCCAAGTTAAACCCAAGGTAGGAACCCAAGCAGAACTGGGCTTGTAGTGACACATGTTATTGGTTGAGGATATAGGGAGGATGAAAAGAGGGTCTGTATAAAGCTGGGTCTTTTGCACAGTAACATACGACAGTGTCTTTAGTATTCAGTTGCAGGAATATTTGCCCTCTTGAGGTGTCTCTTGTAACGCTTATCCAGAAGAGCAGTGGAAAACAGGAGCCAGGGGTGGAGGATGCCCCTCCCCAGATGGGAAAATGGCAGCCCTGTTTCTGAGGTTCCAGATGTTGCCAGCTGCCTCCTGATGTCATACAAGACTTTCCAGTCCTCCGGCAACATGAGGATAAGGACTTACCATCACAACAATTGTGTCACCACATCTTACCCTACCAGTCTTAAATCAGCAAGGGATAGATTTGGGTGGGTAGCCGTGTTGGTCTGAAGCAGTAGAACATGTTTGAGTCCAGTGGCACCTTTAAGATGAACAAAGTTTTATTCAAGGTATGTGCTTTCGTATGCATTCACATTTCTTCATGTACATGTATCTGAAGAAGTGTGCATGTACATGAAAGTTCATACCTTGAATAAAACACTGTTTGTCTTAAAGGTGCCTCCGGACATCAACTAGGGAGAATGCCATAGTTGCCATAACAACAGAGCCATCATCCTTGTCCTTGCGTAAATCTCTATGAATGTCCTGGGAAGGACTCAGCTGTCCACCATCACCCCATACCTCAGAGATTTCAGTAGCTACTTGGGCTCCCCCTGTATAGCTGCCTGCAGAAGTAGGTTGTGACATATGAAACAACCACAGATGACCCGTTGGGGTTTACAAATCTTCTTTGGACAACCTCTTTCTCACTCTCCCAAATGCTTTTTTCTTCAAAGGCAAACCACCTGTGACTTCCCCCTTGTGGTCATGTTATGAGTTTTTGTGCAAGCTCCAAATCTCTTTTTCTCACTGTGGTTCTCTTGCACAATAATATGCATCTGAGTCCTCAGCTTTCAAGCTTGTCATATGTAGATAAACCTGCTGTTTGGAACTATCCTTGGAGATTGTGAATCG
>NW_015208729.1:0-1230 GCF_001447785.1 Gekko japonicus | reverse complement strand
TGTTCAGCTATGTCACTTTAAGGTAAATGTCCAATTAATGCTACTTTAATCAAAACTGAGTTCCTCCCAGGTGGCTAGTATACAGCAAACCAACCCAAAGAGAAGAGATAGGTGAGCAGTTGCCCATAATCGGTTTTGCTTGTTTAATTCTACCTGTAGGTGTAAATAAACAGACCTGGTTTTGTGACTAATTAGGCTATAACGGGATAGCAGGTCTAGGCCATGTTTTTTTTTGAACAGGATGGTATCTCTGAGTCATATAAGGATGAAGAGCTATGCCTATAATAGCCTTCAGGGTAGGTTCAGCATGCTAAGCAGTGTTAACCAAACTCTTAATTATCTGTGGGGTAAATGGGGGGGGAGGTTGGGCCTTGGTACCTCTCCACACAGTTAATGGACAGGCAAGGATAAATGGCAGCAGTAACATTAGCCAGATTTGGAGCAAGAGTAGATTTGCTTATAATTCTGGTACACAGTGCTGCCTGGTAACCAAGGTAGGCCCTTAAAAATTAGTAAATAATTTGATGGCATGGATCAACCATTTAATTAAATAAATTAATGAAACACAAATACTGTGTCCTCATGTCTGCATTTGGGGGAATGATTTGCAATTACAATATATAACAAAATAATACAAATTAGTGGTCTTCTACTTTTCTGGACCTATACCTTGAAGTACAAGCACGTGACAGAAATTCATGCAGAACAAAAATCCACAATGGAGGCTGCTCAAGCTAACTGGGGCTATGGTATATGATTCCCATGTTTGAATAAAATATTTAAAACTTTTAAAAAATATTGGTGGATGTTAACCCCTTCCCCGAAATTACCAATGACATGTTCATGCACAGATGTTATGAGGGGATATCTAGATAATACATTAGGTTGCCTACCAATCTACCATGTCATCCAAAAATTGAGCGAGAAAAATGGGAATGACAAGAGGGAAGAAATATTTTGTGGATAACTGATTGGATAGTTTGGAAAGGGTGATAGAAATTAGCTGGAAGGGGGAGGAACCTGGGAGTCTGGGCCAGTTGGGGAGGGAGGAAGTAATCAGATGATTGGATGGGTGGCAAGGGAGCCCTGCAGTTGAGAAGTATGAGCATAGGGGGACAGAACAAAAGGGGAGGGAACAGAGACCTCTAGGGGGTTGTGGTGTCTTTTTATGTGTCCTAGTACAAGCCTTTGTTATTATGATTCATCTCTCCCTTATTATAAAGGAGTTTT
>NW_015208728.1:0-1554 GCF_001447785.1 Gekko japonicus | reverse complement strand
CTAGCGTGGTAAGAGGTCCGTGTGACCGCCGTCTGATGCAGCCCTTCCTGCCCTCCCTCTCGTGGTCTGCCTGAGTTCACGGAATCAACAGACGGCCATCAAGCCTCTGTTTGAGAACCTCCGAAGGAGGAAGCAACTTGACCGCACTTAACGCACCCACAATAACAGACGTTTATAAAATTATCCAACAGGTAGAGAAAGAGGATACAGAGAACTCCCCCCCCCTTGATACTAGAAACGGGGAGGGGGGACCCAATGAACTTGATGGGCAATAGATTCAGGATGCACAAAAGGAAACACGTCTTTACCCAGTGAGAAATTAAAGGTTGGAATTCACTGCCAGTGGAAATAGTGTTGGCTAGGAGTTGTAGAAGGCTTCACCAAGGGATAAGAGCCATGGAGGAGATGTCCATCAACGTCTATTAGCCATAGTGACCAGGGCTCTTTTTGTAGAAAAAGCCCAGCAGGAACTCATTAGCATAATAGGTTACACCCAACAGCAGAAACTCATTAGCATATTAGGCCACACCCCTGACAGCACAGCTCATTAGCACATTAGGCTGCACCCCCATGTTACCAGAAGTGTGGTCATCCAGCCACACCCACCTTTTGCTTCTTATTCTGTTTACCTTGTTCGTTGTCAAAACCCAGGGCCTTTTTTTGTAGCAGGAACTCCTTTGCATGTTAGGCCATACACCCCTAACGTAACCAGTCCTAATGAGTTTCTGCTGTTGGGTGTGGCCTATTATGCTAATGAGTTCTTGCTGGGCGTGGCCAACTCGGGAGCCAGCCGGAACTTCGTTCCTGGGCGTTCCTGCCCAAAAATAGCCCTGATAGTGACTAAAGGGAACCTCCGTAGGGAACTTGCACTGTTTGTTGGCCCTCGAGGACAACTGGCTGGTCACCGTATGAAGTCAAGGACAAGAGATCATGGGACTGGCTGCACTTTGTAGGAAAACAACTGTTTGTAGGAAAACAACGGAGTTGTGTTCAGGGGGAAATATATCTTCTTTAATTATCCAATGAGTAAAGGTAAAGGTTTCCCTTGCTCGAAAGCCAGTCGAATCCAACTCTAGGGGTGCGGTGCTCATCTCTGTTTCCAAGCCGAAGAGCCAGCGCTGTCCGAAGACTTCTCCGTAGTCATGTGGCCGGCATGACTAAATGCCAAGGTGCACAAAACGCTGTTACTTTCTCACCAAAGTGGTACCCATGTATCTACTTGCAATTTCTGGCTTTTGAACTGCTAGGTTGGCAGGAGCTGTTGTGGGGAGGGGAAGGGAAAGGAGTTTGTCAGCCGCTCTGAGACTCCTTCAGGTAGTGAAGGGTGGTGTATAAATCCAACCTCCTCTTCCTCTTCTTCTGTCAGTCATAAATTCTCTCAGAGCGCTCAGGAGCAGTCCTTGAAAGAGCTCTCTCAGCCCCACCTACCTCATCCGGTGTCTGTTGTGGGGAGGGGAAGGGAAAGGAGTTTGTAAGCCACTCTGAGATTCTTGAGTTAAAGACAGGATATAAATCCAACCTCCTCCTTCTTCTCTTCTTCTAGGCCGATCACTC
>NW_015208727.1:0-1218 GCF_001447785.1 Gekko japonicus | reverse complement strand
CCACCAATGGCTCACTGCCCAACAGCCTTCTTGCTTCGATCATTGCTTAGTGCATGGTGTGTGATGGATAAGATGCTTTCATGCCATGTGCCCCAGTCCCACTGTTCACGTTTCTTGCCTTGCATCTTGTGTGGCTTGCCTGGGGAGCAGTTGTGCGGCTTCCCAGAGAGGAGAGAACCTTCTTTTTCGAAGCAGTGGACCAGGAGTGTTGGGAGATGTCTCATGGCACGACTCTGACTCTGGCATCTGTTGATGTTCTGCACAAACAGAACAGTGGTTCCCAGCATGGTGCCAGAGGCGCCCTGGTGCCTGCCCACACCTTTCTTGGAGTCTGCTTTTGAAAAAGTGGGTCGAGCCAGGTGGGGCTTTGGCTACTGAAGACTTGATGGGTTGTGCAGATTTATAAAAAAAAAAACATTACTTTGGCAACAGCTGCCACCACAACATGAGGATCTTCACAGTGAGGCTGGAGGGAAGCTGTGGCAGTCATTTTGTGGCTGGCTCCACCTCCTGCGGCAGCCATGGCGTGGCTGCGCCCAGCACGCTGTGTCAGAATTCCAAAGTTCCCTGGGGGCTTGAAAGGGTTGGGGACCCCTGGATTAGAAACCTGCTGGAAAAAGGGGGAGAGATCAGGGATGGAGTCTCCCAGGGACCCAAATTCTGTGCCAGATATATATATTTTTTAATGTTACTAGTTTATGCACAGAGAAAGGGAAAGGGGAAAGAAGGGGAAAAGGAAAGATACAGAAGTATATGTATTAAAAAATCCAATTTAACGTTCTGTATGCAAGGCTTCTCATTAGAACTTCACAACTACTGTATCTATCATTCTTATTCTTCTTCATTTAATCTTATTTTCTCAGTTTTAACCAGTCCTAAAACGCCCTCCAAGGTCCCATAAATTCTTTTTCCATTTTTCCTTTTAATGTATCTGTCGATCTGTCCATTTCAGCACATTCCGTAATCTTCAATGTCAACTCATACAGCGTTGGGATCTTCCCTGTCCTCCATGTCATTGCGAATACAATTCTGGCTGCTGTTACAACATGTAAAATAAAGTATCTGTGGTTCTTATCTAAGTCATCTGGTCAACAGTTTAGCAGAAATGTCTCCGGCTTCCGGGTTTTTGTTTTTGTTCTGGTTTGTTGGTGTCATTGAGGGCAGAATGAGCATCTTCCTGAGCGCACGTAGGGGTGGCTGTGGTTGTGTCTTTCCAGG
>NW_015208726.1:0-1219 GCF_001447785.1 Gekko japonicus | reverse complement strand
TACTCTAGGTGAGGTCTAACCAGAGCACCTCCCCGGCACCTCCAGTTATAAGAACCAGGTAGGAGGTGATGAGAAAGACCTTGACCCGAGACGCTGGCTCAATGGCAGAACATCTGCTTGGCATGCAGAAGCTCCCGGGTTCAATCCCCAGCACCTCCAGTTATAAGGACCAGGCAGGAGGTGATGAGAAAGACCTTGACCTGAGATGCTGGCTCAATGGCAGAACATCTGCTTGGCATGCAGAAGGTCCCGGGTTCAATCCCCGGCATCTCCAGTTATAAGGACCAGGCAGGAGGTGATGAGAAAGACCTTGACCTGAGATGCTGGCTCAATGGCAGAACATCTGCTTGGCATGCAGAAGGTCCTGGGTTCAATCCCCGGCACCTCCAGTTATAAGGACCAGGCAGACAGCCCTGATCTTGATGGGACGATGGTCTGATTCAGTGGAAAGCAGCTTCATGTCTGTTCATGCGATGTGGAATTTGGATGCTGAAGCACTGACCCTTTCTGATGGTGTCATCTCCACAGAGTCCTCCCTCCAAAGCAGCCATTTTCTCCAAGGGAACTGGTCTCTGTCATCTGGCGATCAGGTGCAAGAGTGGGAGACTCCTACTGAAGCCCCACCTGGATCCATCCACTTTTCAAAAGCACTTGGGCATCATAAAAAAGGGTCAGCAGGCTCCCGGGCGCCCACGGGCACCCTGCTGGGGTCTCCTGCTCTAAAGGATAACTCGGTAGAAAGCAGCTTTGTGTTTTCCTACAACTCCCCTCCTCTTGGATTCTCAGATATCGGCAAGTGCTGGCGTTTGAGATCTCCCACTCCTTCCATTTCCGCTTCTGGGTAATTGCGTGTGCACGTCTATTATTTAAGATCTTGCCATCCCGCTCTGCCATCAGAAGAAACTTCTTGAGGAAGATGACAATCTGTTTAGAAAACACCCCAAACAGAAGGTAGCATCCGTTGCGACGAAAGCCATCCGCGTTAGGATTAAACAGTAGATGTCTTGTCAAATACCAATAGTAATAAGAGCAGCGGTGGAAAATGAGAACATCGGAACAAATAATAATAATAATAACAACGAAAGAGCATCAAGATGGTGTAGCTGTGTGGGTGTTCGTTAATGGAGTAGCTGGCACTGAGGTTTAGATGCGAAAGCTTATTTATTAAAACATTCATATCTCACCTTTCGTATGAACATCAGCAGAGCCCTGCTGGATC
>NW_015208725.1:0-1228 GCF_001447785.1 Gekko japonicus | reverse complement strand
CTCCTAACCACTACACCAAACTGGCCCCCCCACCCCTGCAGCTCCCTCCTAGTGTGAGCTGCATGCCAGAGACATCTGGGATCTGGAATGGGCAGGAGGTGGGAACCGACTGTAATATATCTAGTACCAATCCAGAAACACTGGTGTAGAGCAAGTCACTTGTGTCTATTCAGCATTTGGAAAATTGGAACCTGGCCGGAAGGATGATGGGGGCTGCTGATGTCCTCATTCTGGGAAGAAAGACTTCACAGCAGGCATGAGTAGACTGTAGAGTGACAGGTAAAGCTCTCCCGTTCCCTGTATACCCACGAGAAGCTGGGCTGGATTGGAGGAGTTGCCAGCCGTGCAGTGCAGCAGCAGGTAGCGTCTCTGCCAGTGGATGACTGCCTACATGGGGACCACAGGGACACAAGGGCAGTGAGGACTAACGTTCTGGGTCGCTGCAACAGGGCAAGTGGCCTCGAGAGTTCTGCATCTTGGCATGGGCAGGGGTTACGATTCTGCCACACACCTTGGCGGTGGGTCCCCCATCTTGTTGACTGTTTTCGGCTGATCATGTTTGGCTAAGGACTTGGCAGACCAAGCGGCACCTTTCTTCCCTTGTGTTGTGCATCTGTGGGCTACACCAGGGTTCTCAAAGTCATAGCTGTACACCCGCGTCAGGCACCTTTTACTGCATTTATTTAGATATTTATACCTTACTTTTCTCCCTGCAGAGGACCCAGAGCATTTCACAGCATTGTTCCTCCCCCCTTCCATTTTACCTTTACTATAGCCACTGTGTGGGGTGATTCAGGCTGAGAGAGGGACAGGCCCAATGTCACCCAGGGAGCTTCTGTAGCAGAGTGGGGATCCAAATGTGGGTCTCACAGGTCCAAACTTGGCATTCTAACCACTATGCCACACTAGTGTAAGACTAGTCCATGAAAGATCTGCTGGAATCAGCACAAGTCTTTAAGGTGCCACGAGGCTCCTGTTTAACAGTCATGTATGCATATGATTAATTTTGATTAAAGTGTTATTTTGGGGTCCATATTTGTTGGAAGTGAAGGACTTTGCACTGTCTCTTAGCCTCAGACTTCAGAGGGGGTCTATAAGAGTCAGAGAGCTAGAAAGGCCAGGACACTTCCCTTCTACTACTACTCTCAGGGAATCTTCCGGTCTTCTCCACTCTGTGCTACTCTTCTTCATCTTGGCATCATGAAGGCAGGACATGCTTCCTGCATCT
>NW_015208724.1:0-1300 GCF_001447785.1 Gekko japonicus | reverse complement strand
AGGGTCCTGGCTCCAGTCAGTACTCTGGGTTTAGAGGCCGCCGACCTCGCATGCGTGCCTCCTTACGCCGGGTTGCCATGTCCTGTCGCCTTTGTTCTCGCAAACGAGTCACAGGTGGGGGGGGAATCAGGAGGCGTGGTGCTTGTGCTTGGCTCTGCAGGTGCGGCTCCAGGTATAAACTCTCCTGGTAGCTGGTGCTCATCGTCCGCAGGACTTAAACCTAGTGATTCAAGGGGTGCAGGGAGCTCACCCTCGGATGTTGAGGGTGTAGAATCCCCGGGGTCAGGGTCCATGGGGTCGGGCTGCACTGCGGGCACGACAGGAGCTAACTGGAGTATAATGCCATAGAGTTGACCCTCCAAAGCAGCCATTTTCTCCAGGGGAACTGATCCTTTTCATCTGGGGATCAGTTGTAATAGTGGGAGTGTTGGAATAAGGGATCAGTAATCCGGGACCCATAATTATATAGGAAAATTGCCATCTTGGATTTTTATGTACACTAAGATTTTACTAATGTTGTGTATAAATTCAATGTTTTGTGTTTTGTATTTTACGGCACTGTGTTTTCTACATCGCCCAGAGCCTGGCGTGAGCTGGGATGGGGTGAAATAATTAGTAGTAGTAGTAGTAGTAGTAGTAGTAGTAGTAGTAGTAGTAGTTGATGATAATGATAATATTCAGGCAGAGTAAGGAAGGTAGCCAGACATGTGTATTTGTTTAAGAAAATGAGTTTTACTATATAAAAGGATGAAAAAAAGGTTACATTTGGGACGAAAATAACGAACATCCAGTCTAACTAGTTCTAAATTCCATGTTGACTGTTTGGAGACTAAACGTCTAACCTGGGAGAACCAGGTTTGACTCCCCACTCCTCCACTTGCAGCTGCTGGAGTGCCCTTGGGTCAGTCACAAGTTCTCTCAGAGCTGTTGTCTTAAGAGCAGTCCTTGAAAGAGCTCTCTCAGCCCCACCTACCTCACAGGGTGTCTGTTGTGGGGAGCTTCTTTGGGTAAGAATCTCCTCCTCCTCCTCCTCCTCCTCCTCCTCCTCTTCTTCTTCATCATCATCTTCCTCTTCAACAAAGGACAATAAAGTTTTTCTAAGCCCCCCTTTTCCTGTCTACAATAGCACCCCAATAGAGTTGGTCAGCCAACAGACATTCTACAATCTACTTCATTCATGTTTCAGCATGTCCTGTGTGGGTCCCTGTTTCTTTTCAGCCACAATTCAGGAGAATGGCCTGACCAGGAAATTGTAGGCAAGACATACTGGGCAGTTTTATAACTTCTTTCCTCTGGAAGT
>NW_015208723.1:0-1233 GCF_001447785.1 Gekko japonicus | reverse complement strand
ATCCCCTCTTCTCCCCTCTCCTCCTCCTCCTCCTCTTTCTTCACCTCTTATTTGTATGGCATAGGGGCATGTAAATGCATAACATGCTGTCTCCATGTAACATATGGAACTCTACTCTCTACAAGGGAAGATAGCAAAAACATGCCATGAAGAGGCCCTTTTCAGCAGCAGCCCTGTGTATTTCCCCCCATAATACTTCTCCAAGTTCTCTATCTCTGCTCACAGAATAGTGAGAGGAGAAGTATGGAAAGAAATGCGTAGCTGAGGGTCTAAGTTTGAGGTACAAACTTGCCGTTCATGAGCTTCCAGTTTAGTAGGTGTACTTCTGATCAGTGAGTCACCTAGTCCAGCTTGCTGGGTTTTATGGGTTGCCAGTTCGGGCTGTGATTTAATGGAGTGTGCTAAGCATGAACAGGAGCACAGAGAAGTCCTGGTCTTCCCCACTGTTGCTGTCAGATATTCATGAAATATAACTGCATTTTCCCCTGGATTTGAGCTTCTAGCTGAAAACAAGTGTTTAATGTTGCAGGATTATAGCCAGGACACTTTGTCTGTCTAGTTGGCCTGTGCTCGTGACACAGAGTGACATTTTTAAGTGGATGGTGATGGACTGACACACAAACGCTTGTGCTGTGGCTCTAAGCATCTATTTTTATTATCAGTGCCTCCCCCAACCCCCACCGCCGGTTGTATTACACTGATTCAAAGGAGTGATCTCATTCAGTAGGAAAAGGAGATTTTGATGGAACGGTTTATGACCCGAAGAAAGCTACACCATACGTGAAAGCTGTATGCACATATGTCAAAGCTGCTTTGAGGCTATTTTGCCATGTCTTTTTCCTTGTCTGGAGGCTGAGAGCTTTCCGTGAACTCCAGTCTCCCCTGCCCAGAGCGGGGCGGAATAGTGACTGGCCACCCAGCTTTCTGCCTGTTCTTCCCATTTGACCAGGATCCTTCCTTTGGTCTCTGTTGCAACCTGAGCCCCTACTTGGTTCAGCCAAATTCATGCCGAGGGAGGACGAGATGGTGGCTGTTTTCTTCCAGCTTTCTTTGACTCTTCTCCACATCAGCTTCACATGATTACTCATGCCTCCGTCGCCTTCTGTCTGTGGCCCCATGCCCTGTTGAACTGATTATTACTGCCCTAAATGCGTACTTGTTCTTTTTATCTGCTGTGTTCAATTCTGTTGTGCTATTTCTAAAATTTTTTGGAGAGCTGGTGTGATGGAGTGG
>NW_015208722.1:0-1221 GCF_001447785.1 Gekko japonicus | reverse complement strand
TGTGGGGGGGAGCTGCTGGCCCAGCCTCCCTGCCCTGCTGACATGCCAGCTGCTGCTGGTGCTCCTGTTTGCTGTTTCCTCCTCACTGCTCCCATCAGCTTCCTCCACACTCTGCCATATGCCTGCCTCCCTCCTGCACCGAGCAAGGGATGCCCCGGCAGCATTGGCAGGCCCCCCCCCCCACTCCCTGGAGTTTTGCTGCCTGTTTCTTCCTCTGGCGGCCACCCAGTCTTTTTCTCTGCTGGTAAGTTTGGGGGTGTGGACACTGCCCCCGGACATTGGTGTAGTCCTAGTTCCTTTTGCAAGACTCTTTGTGTATTTTACCCTCTTCCACTGGTGCCCCCTGCTTTCCTTGCAGCGCAGGTTGGCATTTTTTTCCTTGTAACAGCCTTGTGATGTGCTCAAGGCTATGTTGTGAGGTTGGTAGTCTAGATGAGGCATGAACTTGAAATTCCTACAGTGAAACACAACTCTTTATCCTTTTTCCTTACACATGACTCCTCTGCATGTTTTACTGTATGTGTGTAGGGGGGCTTTAGCATGCTGGCCCTGCCCCTTGCCTCAGCACAATCGCTGGGTTGTCTGCATGGTGCTCATGTGCAGAGGGGAGTGTCTGCAGGTTCACTCCCTCCCTGTGACTGGGGGCACTGCTTTCTGATCACAGGGAGGGGGGCATACTCGCAGACACTTCCTCTGTGCACAGCTATTGTGCTCACAAGCTGGCGATCACAAGGAGGTAGGGGACGGGGCCAGCACGCTTGGGCCTGCTGAGCAGGTTGCATTTTGGGGATCGTTCCGTCTGCTGTAGGTTTTGAAAGGGGAATGACACCCCTGTGTCACAGGACTTTCCCCACAAATGACAATGCCGTCTTTGTGTCCTTAATGTACCTTTTTTGGTCTGATAGAAATGTTCACGGTTGCAGCTGCATTTCTCATGATGGCAAACGACTGTTTTTGTTTTGGCTTTTGCTTCAGGGTAGCCACCGGAGATGTGTATGCAACAATTCCTGAAACTGGATTAACCAATCGAATCAAAGCTTTATTTGAACGTGCAATTGAGACTGAAAATGGTGCTCATTGTCCCTTGCTGTGGAGGCTGTATATATACTTTATGGTGAGAGTGGGCCACCTGTCTCCCTAACCCTTCCCCCCTTCCCCAGTCACACACACATGAACACACATGAAACTGCAGTCTACTGAATCAGTCCATCAAGGTCAGTA
>NW_015208721.1:0-1274 GCF_001447785.1 Gekko japonicus | reverse complement strand
CTAGGTAGGGCATGGATTTGTCAGCCCATGGGAAGGAGTACTTGTGACCTAAAGATGCTTCGGAAACGGCAGGCACTAGCTTCCTTTCTTCATGAGAGTGCAGTATTTCATAAAGTTTCTTGATGAAGCAGTATGTGTTCTATATAATACCCAATATGAAACTTCAAAAATTCAAGAGGCCTTCTATCATAATAAGAGAGTCTGAAAACAAAAATTAAATTAAATTCAAGGACTTGTCTGCACGATAACAAGAAAACATCACTAATTCTGTCACTGCAAAGTGATGTTGGCCCACTCTAGTCAAAAGCGATGACCTGCCCTCCCACAATAATATGTATGGTTTGAAAAGTGCCTTAAAAACAAACTAACTAGCCAGGAATTTAGTAGCGCCTTAAAGACTAGCAACATTAATTCCGGCATAAGCTTTTATGAATCAGTGTTCACTTCACAGAGCCCTCCTGATAAACTGAGCTGTGACTGACAAAAATGTATAGTGGAATCATTTTGTTAATCTGCACCCCCACTCTGTCGTTCATTTTTTAATCTCCTGAAGGAACATTATTGCTACTAATTTAATTGCAGTATTGATGCTTTGTTTTGGACTGGATTTCTGTATGCTTGAAGTAATCTCTGCCTACATCAGCAAATATAATGCTGCTTCAACGACAACAACAAAATCACAAAACCTTATTTGATAGTTTGTGACTCAGACAATTTCTTACCCAACACTGCCACCCTGTGGTATTTCATTCTCCCAGCCAAAACCACTCTGACCTCTGAAAGTTTCTAAACTCTAAATCCATTCCTCCTCATTCACAAATCCACTTACTCTTTTTGTTAGATCACTGCTAACAAAGACCCGGAGAGTGATTCCAACCAAAGTGATCAGCTTTATTAAAGATACGAACAAGCACTTGAATTCAGTCATAACCAGAACAGATTAACTTTGGGAGCTAGGCTCCTTTTAAACGTTCCCGGGCTAATGTAGCCACGCCTATTTACAATTAACAACCAATGAGGTTGTGTAGATAACGACCAATGAGAGTCTTTCCCTCTCAGGAACTGGCACAGTTCTGATTGGTCGCCGTTACGGAGCGACCAATAGTGAGTCCCTTCTGAGGAGCCTTCGTCCAGCTCGAAGCTTAACATAGGGAGTGAATGTGGCGATTCAAGTAAGCTATTTCAATACACTACACTTGTCACAATGCAAAACAGTTAAAAGTATGTCCCATTTTTATAGACTTGCACTCAAATACTTTGGCCACCCAATGAGA
>NW_015208720.1:0-1245 GCF_001447785.1 Gekko japonicus | reverse complement strand
AAAAAAGTTGCAAAAAAATGTGGAACAGCTTTTCCATTAAGGTCTTTGACCCAGATAGGCTATTCTGGGACTGGAATGACAGCCCCCAGAGTGGAATGACGATCCCTAGCAATATAATCTGGGACTGAAATGACAACCCCCAGAGTGGAATGACAGTCCCTGAGATTAACAGAAGTATTCTGGGACTGGAATGCCAGCCCTCAGAGTGGAATGATAGTCCCAGAAGGTTTCTGTAACTCCCAGGGGCTGTCATTCCAGTCCCAGAACACTTCTGTGACCTCCAGTGGCTGTCATTCGACCCCAGGGGTTGTCATTCCAATCCCAGAACACTTCTGCTATGGCCAGGAGCTGTCATTCCACTCTGCAAATTTAGAAGCTGCAGGGATTACATGATTAATATGGATTTCCCCTCCTATTTTTTATATGTAATTTCTCCTCCTTCAGAATCCTGATGTTATCCTTTGAATTGTTTTCAGTCCACCATTCCTTTCAATTTGTCATGGATAGGTTTGTAATTAAAAAGCAGAAGGTCCTTTCTGATGTTGAAGATTCCTATTGTACACCTACAACATCCTGCAGTATAGACCTGAATGAGAAGCCTGGAGGAATCTCCACTACTGCTTTCTGACCAACTCCCACCCTTTCCTGGGTTTAGCCCAGCCCTTGGGCATGCTAGGGGGGTTCCCAGGCCCCCCTAAATTTCTGGGGAGCCATTCCCTAAATCCCACATGGCTCTGCCTCCATAGATAGTGACAATGGCCTGTGATGCCACTGGGCCCCAGGTTTAGGGACCGAACATGGGAACTCCTCTGGCCGAGCCCCAGCCCCCCCCCCCAAATTGGAAAGTCTACACCCCTGATTCTTTGCATCTGTTTTCACTGTGGAAAACATGGGGCACATCTCACTATGCAGCCAATAACTGCCACGTTCAGTGTGATCTGTGGGTGGAGTGCCTTTAGTCATAATTTCCTCATAGGGAGATAAAACCCTCCTGGTCCCACTTCCTCCTCCCAGGCCCCACCATCCTTCCAATAGCCACACCCAGATCTGCACCATTCTCATCAGGGGTTGTCATGAATAGAGGTCTCTCTAGAAAGTTAAAAGCAGAGCAAAGAAGCTCCAGTCAGATCTTGGGATATATTATTCTCCTTCATATCTGTCACAGAAAAGTGTGGGTGCAAAAGATGCCACTCTAATGCCATTGAGATGTCTGGCCTCAAATTCACTTGATGACTCTAATGGCTG
>NW_015208719.1:0-1260 GCF_001447785.1 Gekko japonicus | reverse complement strand
CCACAGAAAATTGACATTGAGTGCCCAAGTCTGGGACACACACCCAGAGTCTCTTTCTAGAGCTCATTGTATTTATTTCCACAATGGGCCTTATTCCTAGTTGAATATTAGATAAGAAGATAAGAGATTGTGTTTATACCCCACCCTTCACTACCAAAGGAGTCTCAGAGTGGCTTACAATCTCCTTTCCCTTCCCCTCCCCACAACAGACATCCTGTGAGGTAGGTGGGTCTGAGAGAGCTCTTTCAAGAACTGCTCTTGAGAAAACAGCTCTGAAAGAAGTTGTTACTAAGCCAAGGTCACACCAGCAGCTGCATGTGGAAGAGTGGGGAATCAAACATGGTTCTCCCAGATTAGAGTCTGTGCTCCTAACCACTGCACCAAACTGGGTATAATGGAACCAAAATCCCGAATCGGAATACCATGCTGATATTGAGATTCGGGAATATCAGGAAAATACCAATATTTGGGGGGTTCGATATACTTGAACCCAAAAAATACAGGGGGTTTTGCATCCCCCTAGACACATGTTGTATTTGTTTTTTTCCTATGTAGCAACAAATGTGATTAGTACAGGAGGCAAACAGATTTTTAGCTTTCTCTCACTTATTTTCAGCTGTATCCTGTGGTATCCCAGAATCTCCCGGAAATGGTTCAGTCTGGGGTAATGAGTATATTTTGAGCAGCAGAATAATATATGAATGTAATGAGGGCTTCAAGCTGGAGTCAAATCAACAAGCAACAGCAGTGTGTCAAGAAGACGGATTGTGGAGCAATAAAGGAAGGCTACCTGTCTGTAAACGTAAGCTTGCATCTTAGAAATATGTGTACTTTTTCAGAATATGTTTCTCTTTTACTCCTTATTGGTAAGCCATCAATAGATATTGACAAATAGCATACAAATGCATCACGACTTTAAACCCCACTTCCATTACTGTTTTTCATTACTTACATTCAAACTCTGACTCCCTTACTTTCAGGGGTCCAGGGGTACTAAATCTTGTAACCACTACCTCCTACCAAATACACAGTAGTATTATTGAATGCCTTCCAAATACAAGTTTAAAAATTAGGACATTACAACATTTATGATACAGAGATCTCAGTCATATATTCCTGTGAGTTCCTTATGCCTAATTATCAACCACCTTCTTACTGTTAAGCTTGTTAAGCAGACTCTACTCTCTTTTGCTAATAACACATTTGAACAAAAAAACCTGAGAGTATGTCATATTTATTTATTTATTTAATTAATTAAAT
>NW_015208718.1:0-1411 GCF_001447785.1 Gekko japonicus | reverse complement strand
CTCCTCACAACAGACACCTTGTAAGGTAGTTGTGGCTGAGAGACTTCGGAGAGAACGGTGACTGGCCCAAGGTCACTCAGCAGGCTTCACATGGAGGAGTGGGGAATCAAGCCCGGTTCTCCCGATCTGAATCCGGCCGTCTTAACCACTACACCGTGCTGGTTAAATATTAGGTGCAATATTCCTTTCTGCAAACAAAAAGGTTTACTGAGACATGGATGGGCCTAAACTGACAACCCAGCCCATTCTAGCAAACAATTTTAATGTTTACCAGTGTTTGCACTTTTAGAAAACACACACAGAATCCACAAGATACTTTTGAGCTCATGATTGTTTCACACACCCCACACAAGCACACACAATGGACTCTCCCAAACTCACAGCTAGCTTCTTTGCTGTGAGACAGCTGGCTGCCTCAAAGAGGCCTTTGCTGGCTCCAAAGTCACCAATCCATCATTCACACAAACTTGCCATTCTTCAACCTCTGGTACCTTTTCTGTCTTCCAAAACTGAGCATAAATCATTCTCGCTGTCACTATCAGGTACCAGAGTAAAGTTTTTTTAGTCGTATTGACTTCTTCCATTTTGAGTCCCAAGGGCTAGATAGATAACCTTGAGACCAAAAGGACTACAGCCTCAGTTGCCACTCTTGGGGCAGCAGAGTTCAGTTGCCATCAGGGCTGGGGAGCGGGAAGAGTTTCAACCAGGGGGGCGGCATCTTGCAGGTTTTAAGGAGCCCAACTCACCCAGCTTCTGGGCTCCGGCCAGTAAACACCAGCAAAAAATGGATGTGGAAAGGGCTTGGACTAGAAGAGATCTTGTAGCCATCTAGACTGCAAGCTGAACAACCCTCCGCAGAGCAGCCCGCTGTTTTTAAGAGACTTTCCTATTACGCCTTCCAGATTATTACCAAGTCGATATTTGGGTATGTGGACCCACTGGACTATCCCCCTAAATACGAAAATCTAAATTTTCAATCCACTCAATCGCAGCTGGAGAAGAGTTCAAAGAGCACTGTCACATCTCCCTGGAAAGCACGATGCTCGCATTCCTGTGACAGATGGAAAATAGTTTGGCGGGCT
This sequence comes from Gekko japonicus, assembly GCF_001447785.1. Classification (NCBI taxonomy): domain Eukaryota; kingdom Metazoa; phylum Chordata; class Lepidosauria; order Squamata; family Gekkonidae; genus Gekko; species Gekko japonicus. The sequence goes on along the minus strand of NW_015208718.1, from coordinate 329 downwards.
GCACTGCAATCCCGTTTGGTTCCTGGTATTTTGCCTTATTTAAACAACAGCCTTCCAGAGTGGATTTTAAACTGAAGGCTGCCCCTTTAAAATGTGCCACCTCACCGGGACATCGTTACTCCAGGCTAGATTCTGACCCCTGGCTACTAAGTACCTTCTGCACACGCCAAATCGACCCGATGCTTAGCATTCTTACAGTGTAAGATTTACTAACTACGCTTCTGCCGTCAGGCTCAGGTTCTCTGTCGACGCTATCAGATGAGAAGCTCAGAAATCTGGATTGACATGTTCAGTATAACATCCCAGGCCGAGAGAAACAACCTTCTGGT
>NW_015208717.1:0-1487 GCF_001447785.1 Gekko japonicus | reverse complement strand
GAGCCAGGGGCAGTGGGACGGGCATCAGCGCTGCCAACAACACCTGCCCCCAGGCCCCCAGAGAGAACCGCCGTGCAGCCGCAATGCAACACGCCGGGAGAGAGACGACCACGCCAGGCCACAGGTCCAGTGCAAGAGCCCGCCCCCGCAAGAGAGCTCAGCGGCTCGGGACAGCAGGGACGGAAGTCGAGAGGACCCCGCCCCTAGAGCCACGTCTGAGACTTTGTAGGAGGGCGGGGCCAGGGAGAGGAAGGAGCTCCAGGAGGAGCAGGGCACACTGGGAGATGGGAGGTGGGTACAAAAGGGAAGAAGGAGAGGAGCCCAGGGATGACTCCTGGATGGCAGGATGACGCTGAGAGAGAGGGTGCCCCATTCAGGAGGGACGGGTGGTTAGGGAAGGTGACGCAACCTCCCTCCCCCATCCAGGTGTCTGAGGCTGCAATACTCCTTCTGGCCAAGAGGGGAAAGGCATCGTGGCTGGGCTCGGTGGCATAGGGAGCTCGAGCGACGAGGACAGCAACGGGTCGTCATCGACCTCCTGTGACTCTATCTGTCTGTCTGTCTGTCTGTCTGTCTGTCTGTCTGTCTGTCTGTCTGTCTGTCTGTCTGTCTGTCTGTCTGTCTGTCTGTCTGTCTGTCTGTCTGTCTGTCTGTCTGTCTGTCTGTCTGTCTGTCTGTCTGTCTGTCTGTCTGTCTGTCTGTCTGTCTGTCTGTCTGTCTGTCTGTCTGTCTGTCTGTCTGTCTGTCTGTCTAATTGGGAGGAGGGTTGATTTTAATGGTTTTATAATGTAATTTCATTTTCTGTGTTCTAAATTGTTTGTCACCTTGGCAGGCCTTGTAAGAGCAGAAAGATGGGATATGGATCAGTTAACAACAGCAACAATAGTTTACCAAAGTATTCACTTCATATGATTCATTTGAATATTTTCAGCCATACATTACTGATGTGCAGGCACACATTGATAGACTACTGCAAAAAAAGCACTCTTGACATGGTCATACATACAGTTGTATTGGCATTCATATTGTATGATGATAGTTTCAGGTGGGTCGCCGTGTTGGTCTGAAGCAGCAGAGCAAAGTTTGAGTCCAGGGGCACCTTTAAGACCAACAAAGTTTTATTCAAGGTATAAGCTTCTGTGGGCACACACACTTCCTCAGATACAATGGAATCCACAAAACTTATACTCTGAATAAAACTTTGTTGGTTTTAAAGGTGCCACTGGATCCAAACTTTGTCATATTTTATGTTTTATATGTGCATATCAATGACATCAGTAATTTATTGATATTGATTGATTATTGATTGATAGATCTATTGATTATTGATTGATACACATATGATTGTATCAATATTTCTTTTCATGTACAATGTTTAATCAATGTTAGGTATGGACATGAACAGGCCCATAGCCACAGTAGGGCATTTTTGGGTCCTGCCCCCTTAATTATAAGTCCCACCCAGGGGCGTAGACTTTCCAATTTCC
>NW_015208716.1:0-1348 GCF_001447785.1 Gekko japonicus | reverse complement strand
ATCCCAGATCCTTCATCCACATTCTCATATACTAGTGCATATTTCTGATGCAGGATCTTGTAGTCCACCTCTCTGCAAGATAACAAATGCTTGGCTACTGACATGGCCGCTAGGAGCTGTGACCCTATTCTGCCTTTTTGCAAGAGACGCGGAATAAAGTGTGACAGGGAAAAGCAGGGCCCAAAAGAAGGTTTTTAAAACAGCATATAGAGAAGGTATTCAAAGGCCAAGAGCAACCAGATGGGAAAGACAAAACCTAGGATGAGTTAGACAAGGTTCTTGTTGTGTAGTGAGAGTTTCAAATGAACAGGCATTGTTACAGAGCTCCTTGCAGGGTTGGCCAGTCAGGTAACAAAAGCGTACATGATGCCATTCAAACAAAGACACCTAGCGACTATGTTCCTATTGGTCAATGGGGGGGGGGGGTGTTTTGGGACTTGGGGATTTGTATATAGTTGTGGCTCGCCACGTGTGTGTCATCCTTACAACGTTCCAATAAAGAGCTATGTTGAAACCAGGATGAACCCACTGCATAACAGTTCTCCAAGACACAGGAGTCATTTCCTGCAGGAGCGCACAGGAGCGGAGCTCCGGCAGTAAAGAGCCCAGGGGGCGGGCACATGCAACAAACCCCACCCCCTGCTCCCCGCAGCCCTCAGTCAGAGCAAGAAGCAGCCCTCCTTCTTTCCTTCTCTCTTTTCCCTTTCTCTCCTTATTTCCTTCTCTCCCTCTTTCTTTCCTTCTTTTTCTTTCTCTCTTTCCTTCCTTCCTTCCTTTCTGCACAGATCTGTGCATTCCCTCCCCCCAGCTAGCAATCCAAAAAAGTCCAGTGGCACCTTTAAGGCCAAGTTTTATTCAGGTACAAGCTCTCCCTCCTCTGTGAGGGCACATCTGCACATCCCCCCCCCAATAGCTAGCAATCCAAAACAGTCCAGTGGCTGTTGCCTTCGGACACACTTCCGGTGATGTTGGGGTGTGTGGCATATGCAAATAAGTTATGCTAATGAGTTATGCTAATGAGCTCCTGCTCCTCTTTTTCTACGAAATGACCTCGGCCAAGACGGGTGGCATTTCAGATTTTGATGGGGAAAGAGATTGCAGTGGAGGGAGGAGGAAAGGTTCTCTTCAAGATGTAAAAGATCATTCCTATACCGGCTACCTCATAGGGTTATCATGAGAATAAAATGAAGGGAGAGCCACGTGTGCCACCCTCAAATTCCTTGGGGAAGGGCAGGATAAACAGATCAGAGACAAAGGATTCATCGCAGGTGGTCTGAAGCACAGGATGGGAGCCAATGTGCAGTCCTTACTGAAGGCCGGTTTCTTTGGCCTGGAAAAAACAGCTCTT
>NW_015208715.1:0-1245 GCF_001447785.1 Gekko japonicus | reverse complement strand
GGATGTCTGTTGTACGATGGTATTGTCAAGTAACACTAAGAACTTAATAACTTTGGATTTTCAGTATTACTTTCTATCTACCATTGACACAGCATGAGAAATCAATATGTACAAACTCATACTTAGGTAAGACGTTTTCACATACAGTAAACTTCAATTAATCTCCAGTTACCAAAAAAAGCAGCATTCTCTCTCAGGTTAACCTACAGGGTTATTGTGAGGATAAAATGCAGGAGGGAGAATGATGCACCCTCTTTTAAATACCTTGGATGAAGGCTGGGATTGTGTGTGTGTGTGTGTGTGTGTGTGAGAGAGAGAGAGAGAGAGAGATACAGTATCTATAAATTACTTACAAAATGTACAGAGTGCATACACATGTTGTAAATAAATGTACAAAACAGAAAACTGCTTCCCCACACCAGCCTCCACCTCAGCCCCGTAGCTAGGGAGTTTTTTGGGAGGGGGCCTTGGGGGGGCGCCAGGTAATTAAATCAAAGCACAATGCAGGTGGCATGTCGGGGCACTTTGGGGGCAACCCAGGAAGGAGGGGGCCCAGAAGAAAGACTAGGGGGGCAGGCCCCATGGGCCCCATGTTAGCTACGGGCCAGCTCCAGCTCCACATTCACATACGTTCAAGTGAACCAAAAAATGTAATAGTAAGGGAGTACATGGAACTTCTTTTGAGTAAATTAGAGGAAAATATAGATTCCTTCTTTTTTAATAAGTTTTTTTTATTCTGAACAATATATTCAACAGTACATTCAGAACACCTATTAATACCAAGCAATAATCAACATTCTCAACCCGTAAGAGCCTTTTTAAAAATATAACAGATCTTTGTAATAAGAGTTGTTTGGAATCACTTCTTCTTCTGCTAGATATTCCACTGCTGGGAACCAAGTTTCTTGAAAATCTTTTTGGTGAGAGACTATTTTACCATATACAAAGTGTTCCCAGATTCTGTTTTGCCAACATTGCAGAGTAGGTTGATTTTTATTTTTCCAATATTGGGCTAATGTTATTCGTGCAATTGCTAACAATGTTGCTATTAATTTTCTAGTGACTTTTCTTACACAGGTATCAAAACCAAACACAGCACCAGGTAGTGATGGGTTTGGACCAATGTTCTAGAAAACTTTCAAAATACTAGTAGTAGATCATCTGGTACGTACGAGCAATGCTGTTTTGGATACGGGATTTACCAACGGGATACGGGATTTACCAACCTCTTGGAAAGATTCACAC
>NW_015208714.1:0-1368 GCF_001447785.1 Gekko japonicus | reverse complement strand
AGTGGAGTTTAGAGAGGGGAGGGACCTTGGAAGGAGGAGATGCCAATGCCATAGAACTTGGAAAGAAGATCTCTAATAGCCAATCAGAAACCTCACTGGCCAAAAGCCCCACATGGCCCCAGCCTAGGTTTGGCAGTTCCGGGTTGGGAAGTACCTGAAAACTGCCCTTGAGAGAACAGCTCTGAAAGAACTTGTAACTGACCCAAGGTCACACCAGCAGCTGCATATGGAGGAGTGGGGAATCAAACCCACTTCTCCCAGATTAGAAGAAGAAGAAGAGATTGGATTTCTACCCCGCCCTTCACTTGGAGTCTCAGAGCGGCTTACAAACTCCTTTCCCTTCCCCTCCCCACAACAGACACCCTGTGAGGTAGGCAGGGTTGAGAGAGCTCTGACAGAAACTGCTCTTTCAGGAACAGCTGTGCCAGAGCTTGTGCCTGACCCAAGGTCACACCAGCAGCTGTATGTGGAGGAGTGGGGGAAATCAAACCTGGTTCTCCAAGATTATAGTCCGCACACTTAACCACGACACCAAACTGGCTCTCTCACTAGAGCCCGCGCTCCTAACCACTACACCAAATGCCATGCGATCCACCTCCCAAAGCAGCCATTTTCTCCAGGAGAAATTGAATAAACGTTGTAAACAAGTAAATAGTCGATAAATAAGTGATTTATGAAGTCTGGAGATGAGCTGCGATTCTGGGAGATCTGTAACCCTCACCTGGAGGTTGGCGACTGTAAGTGTATGGTCGCCAGCTCTCAGGATTCGGCCCTGAGGCTCAGATTTTTGGGAACTAGGCAGCAATCTGCTAGCCCTCACAACTGATGGCTTCTTTGAGGATGTCCTTGTTTGTCTGATGTGGTATAGGGTTGCCAGTTCTGGGTTAGGAAATTCCTGGAGATTTGGGGGTGGAGCCTGGGGAGGGATAGGGGGAGGGGAGGCACCTCTGCAGGATACAATGGCATAGAGGCCCACCCTCCGAAGCAGCCATTTTGTCTGTCGTCTGGAAATCACTTGTAACTCCGGGTGAGCTCCAGGCCCCCACCTGGAGGTTGGCAACCCAATGTGGTAATCACTGCGACCCTTGGTATCCTCCAAACTACCCTTTTACCCGGGACCATTTCTGCAAGGGAAGAAAAAACAGCCATGGAGGGGCTCTTTGTCCCGCTGCCTGTTCCATGTGTCTGCCCGTAGGGGGAAAGCACCTTTGGAGACCACAGCTGGCAGGTGGGAGAGAATGTTTGACCCAGACTCGGGATCTCTCTCCAGCCCCTGCAAAGCCATTCCCCTTTCAGCAAGATCCAAAACCAGAAATAAGTCTGGAGAGAAGAAGAGGACATTGGATTTACACCCCCACCCTTCACTAC
>NW_015208713.1:0-1241 GCF_001447785.1 Gekko japonicus | reverse complement strand
AGTTATCACTTGACCACTGTTACCCTGAGATCCTGGGGGAGCACAGGCATGTGGTCATTCACACATGTACCCCCCCTACTCTGGGCCTCTTGGGACCTGAACCTTGTATACACAGATTGTAGACTGATGCAGTATTTTCCCATAAAATAATGAGACCATTGTTTTAAAAGGTTTGACTTTTATGAATTACAAAGCAATAGACTGAAGGCAAAATTTAGAAATCAGTTGGCAATCAAACTGTTTGGCAAGTCAAAATAAAATACTTCAAATATCTACTTGGGTAATCCTAATTCAATAATTATTAAAGATTCGATGATTAAGTTGCCCAGTTATGTCTCATTCATGGCTAGTCCATGAGAGAATTGTGTGGAGGTGTGTATGTCTCTGAAGAACATGAAAGAAGGAAGACTAGAGAGAAAGACAATGAAATGTAATGCAAGGGGAAGGGTGTGGATCAGAAAGAGAGAGACTTGTGTTTGAGAGCTACACAAAAAGGAGGGCTCGCAGGAGCCAGAGAACCAGGGGCTCTGGATGCTGGGAGGCTGCCTGGGCAGGAACTTGGAGCAGTGTCAGAGCAATGTGGAGAAAGATTGTGGGGGCCATGGGTTGTAGTGTGAGAGAGAGAGAGATTAAGAAAAAGGGAGAAATTGGATCATAGCTACCAATCCCAAAGAGCTCTTGCTGTCTCCTTAGTTGCAATGATAGGTTGGATGGAGTGTATGGCTGAATCCCAGACCTTATAATATATTTCCTATCTTTGAAGGGTAGGGGTTTTCTGTGATAGTGGAGTCTTATTTGCTAGTTTCAGGATTCAAGACTTATTTCCTTTGCCAGCATTTGTCTGGGACAAAGCTAACTGTGACCTGAGATTGTGTAGATACATTCAAAAATAATGATTCAATATTTGCTTACAGAGACATTGGGGCGCAAGTCAAGGAAATGTGTTACAATTAACAAAGATGTGTTTAATTAACATAGGAAGTCACCAGCTTGCTCTCTTCAAGGCATCAGACATTGTTTTAAGAAAGCCTTTAAGATTTCTGTGGTATTGGTTTCCAGTTTTGGCAATCACCATGGCAGTCACTTTCTCCTGGACCTCTGGGAGAAGCCTGCCAGTGGCCATGGCTGGGAGGGGGCGCAATCATCCATGTCACCCCAGGAGCCCGGGAGAAGGGCTTCCAGCCATGGGGTGCTAGAGAGCTCCCCCTGGAAAGAAAAGCCAGTGAGGGGGGGCTACTCCA
>NW_015208712.1:0-1237 GCF_001447785.1 Gekko japonicus | reverse complement strand
CAAACTGGCTCTCTTTTGTGTGCACACACGAATAAGCTTTCGTGTGCACACATATTTTTTGTTCTGCTGTTTCAGACCAACATGGCTACCCACTTGAATCTATCTTTAAGCTATCATATTTATATATAATAGTTAAAAGGCAAAGTAAATCTACCCAAGAATCTGGTCCTCTGGAAAGTTAAACATAGGAGAAACAAAAAACCCACAAATGTTTGTTCATTCCAACTGACACAGCATAACGACCTCCTGTCCATTACAGAACATTCAATGTAGCATCTAAAAATCACCCATTGTGATGTCACTTGCTTACCTTTATATTACTAAAGTCACCAGCTTTGGTTGTTTCCGGTGGATTTATAGGCTTGTTTTCCACTCGTGGTTTTATCACTTGTCGAAATGGACTGGAAAGTGGAATGCCGCTCACACTAATTCCGTCTGAAAAGTGAAGGAAAAGGCCAACATTTACTGGGGAAGGTGCACACTGGAAATCTTTCTAGCTGTACAAGCTGGGGTAAAGCTTTAGCGCTATGGTTAGAGCACATGCTTTGCACACAGATGATCCTGAGTTCAATCCCTGGCATCTCCATGAAAAGGGGCTTTTAGGGTTTGGCACCCTGAACACCTGTTATACAAAGAGGAGTGTTCTTGACATGGGATTCTGGAAGGTTGCTGCAGGTTAGCATAGCAATATTAAGCTAGGAGAGACCAGTGGGCTCACTGTAAGACAGTTCTGTATGTTCATATGTTATTTTATTCAGCATCTGTGCAGGGATACCTATAGTTTCTCTCTTCATGTCACCTTTAACAGAGCAAAAAAAGTATATTTTTCTAACATAACACAAATGTGAATGGGATAGCCATGTTAAACTGTTGCAGCAACCCCAAAAAGGAGTACTGTGGCACGTCAAAGACTTGATTTATTGAAGTATATACGCCATGGTACCCATCAACCCCTTTCCTGGGCCCCACCAGTGGTTTTAGAAAGTGGGCAGAGCCAGATGTGGTTCAGTCCAGTACAGCTTCTGATTGGCTGTGCAGATTTTTTAAAATGTTGCTTCAGCAGCAGCTGTCACCACAGTGCAAGGATCTTCAATGCATTACTGCAGGTAAGCTGTGTGCATGCCAAAAAAACCCCACTTCAAAATAGTGCATTCATTTGAAAAGGCATCCCGTTAAATGAGATTCTTCCTGAAATGCTGAAGATTTACTAGAGTTACTGTAACGATTCCTTGTTTCT
>NW_015208711.1:0-1242 GCF_001447785.1 Gekko japonicus | reverse complement strand
AGATGATGTGACCCGCCCTGAGCCCGCTCTCAGGATGGGCGGGTGTATGGAAGTATTATTTGGTATTGTGGTGTGTCCCCCTTAAGGCTCTGGAGCGAAATACAATCCGGGCCTTGTAGGGCGGATATAAGAAAACTTGGCAATTGTTCAAGCAGCAGCTGGAGCTAATTGAGGCACCGTTACCGACCAAGCCGGCAGTGGAACAGAGACAACAGTTCAGGAGAGAAAAGCAAGTTTTCTTCCACCAAGGTGGCCTTTTGATAAAAGACTTTTCATTCTCGTTTCTCCTGCTTGTAGCCTTGCCAACCTTCTGTTGAGAATAACTAACTTCCCAGCACTCTGCTCAGGACTGTCTCCGTTCTAGCGGCTTGAGAACTACTCCTTCAGCCACTCAGCACATTGCCTCAGTGTTTTAAGTCTTTGAGAATGTTATTATTTATCCCGGTGTTTTTATCTATGGAGCTGTGTTTTTCTTATCTTTGCTCCTCTTAAATAAAGATATGTTGACTTTTGGAGAAAGCAAGTGTGTGGGACGGTGCAATCAGTGAGAGCTTCCTTTCATCCCGGGAGGGGAACCCAGGGACAGGAAACCTACTCGAGAGGAGAGGATCTCGCTACTTGTCTGGAGGTCTGAATTAGCTCACCCTCAAGGTGAAACGACAGGGGAGGCTGACCCCAGACTCATACAGCGGGATACAAATATGAAAAATGAAAAATAAAATCAATAAAACGGGCAACTTTCAGGATGTTTACTACACGCAGCTTTTGAAACGCCGTTCAGGGAAAACCCCAAAGCCCGCAGGAACTGGGTGGGGTCCATGGACCACCTATTCCCCCAGGAAGGCCTCCCTGGATGCCAGTGCGTGGCCACTCGACCTTCTTTGTAAAACCTGGCAAGAAGGACGAGGCTGCGGCCTGACCCCGGTGTTGGACGGTCATTACAGTAGATACCTGGTGGAACGAGCTCCCGGAGGAGATCAGGGCCCTGCGGGACCTCTCGCAGTTCCGCAGGGCCTGCAAGACGGAGCTCCTCTGCCAGGCATACAATTAGGGGCCGCCACCGCCCTAGTGCATAGTGTTAACATCGAGCAACTGCCTCAAGAACGAGCAGAATAACATCTGGCCACTTTATGTGGAACAACACCGAAGCACTTTGTTGGAAAGCACTTTATTCGTTTGATTTTCAACTGCCGCCGGTACTCTGATGCTCTGCAATGTACTATTTTAAGTGCTGTGTTTTAA
>NW_015208710.1:0-1260 GCF_001447785.1 Gekko japonicus | reverse complement strand
ATCTTCCACCAGGCAACAACAACGAACCCATACCTGGTCCAGACCTTGGCAGAGGTGAACTCCATCTCACCAGTCTCCTGAAGCTAGGTGGAGGCCACGATCCTATTCAGGAAGTCAGAAGTCGACTTATCAGAAGCCCAAGTTCGGCTCAGCAGAACAGCCCTCCCGTGGCAAACAGTCCAAACCCTCCAAGCAGGGTTTTTGACTTCCCTGTTCCCGAGTCAGCGCATACCCATCTTTCTCCGTTTCTCCATACCTGGCATCTCATTACATCAGACGCGTGGGTCCTTTCAATTTTAACACAAGGTTACAAAATTCAGTTCCATCAGAGCCCCAACACACCGGTCATCTTCACACCACCTTCTCCGCCTCTCCTCCAGGAGGTATCCCTCCTTCTGCAAAAGGGAGCCATAGAGTACGTACCATCACACCTCCAGGGGACGGGATTTTATTCTCAATACTTCACAGTCCTGAAACGAGATGGAGGCTTACGTCCCATTCTGGATCTCAGGGGACTGAATCGTTTTGTAACCTACCACCATTTCCGCATGGTGTCTCTTCAACAGATCTTGCCGCTACTTCACAAACATGTCTGGATGGTCACACTAGACCTCCAAAATGCATATTTTCATCTCACCATCCACCCCTTCCACCGCCAATACCTCCGGTTTGCAGTCGGCCAACAACACTACCAATATACGGCCCTTCCGTTTGGCCTCTCCAGCGCCCCAAGGGTGTTCACGAAGATGATGATCGTTGTTGCAGCTTTCCTACGGCTCAGAGAGATTTCTATTTACCCATACATAGACGACTGGCTTCTTGTCGCCTCTTCAGAGCAAATCCTAAGCTCGAATGTCGCGGAGACTCTGTCCCTGTTGAACGACCTGGGCCTGAAGGTCAATTATCAAAAGTCCCATTTTTGTCCCGTCCAGCGGATCCAGTACATAGGGGCCATACTGGACTCAACTACATGTATGGCCTATCTGCCTCCCGACAGGGCCAAGGACATCATCACCTTGGCCACTCTGGTTTCTACTCAATCTGCAACCACGGCCTTCCAGATCCAGAGACTGCTTGGTCTCATGGCCGCAACAACGGCAGTCCTGGTCTTCGCGAGGCTCAAAATGCGACGGCTACAACTATGGTTCCTTCGCAATTACGACCTATCGAGGAACGCTCATTCAGTACTGCTATCTCCTCCCTCCTACATCCGGGAGTCTGTCCGGTGGTGCAAGGAGCTCCTTTCCACCTTCCATCACC
>NW_015208709.1:0-1259 GCF_001447785.1 Gekko japonicus | reverse complement strand
AGGCATCTGTGATGCTGCAGCTAGGCTGTAGATGGGCTGTGCCTGCCGCTTCCAAGGACTGTGTGATCGTGCATCTGTGAGTCAAATTCCTATGGAGCACATAGCCTCGCTCCTCCCCACACATTTTATCTTGTACGTGTGACTACCACCGCTGTTTAAGTTAGCCAGCAGAGGTGTTCCATTTTTATTTCAGCTTGGCTTCATGATTCATATTTGTTTTTGTTCTGCTTACAATTAGGCACAGTCATTTTCATTCTCATTGTAGGTCCATACCCTTTCTCCACCTCTTCTCCCTCACCACTTATGGGCTTCCTGCAGTAGCATCAGGCAGACAGGCAAGCTGGAAGGCAAGCCAGCTGTCAGGAAAATGGTGGAGATAATCTCTCCTTCTGTGCCCTGCTAGCACCTCAGATGCTGTTTCTGCCCAACAACCACCTGGCTGGCTATCTGTCTGGCCAACTGCTGTCACAGAAAGCCTAGCCAGCAGTAGTAGCCACAACCAGCACAGGAAGTGCAGCAGTGATGGAGACACACTAATTCATGTGTTTATCAAATGTGTTTCCTTCATTTTCATTGCCCAAATAGACCAATTTTTGCTTTTGATTAAAAAATTCACCTCCCTATTCCTGGAATGGACACAGACCACAACTTACATTTGCTTGACCACAGAAACTTCCTCAGTGCCATAAATAGTCTAGGGATTAGGTAAGGCTGAGTTGGGGTTTTTTTGGGGGGGGGTTTGCCATGTGTTTCTGGTGCACTTCAACAAGGGATCTTGTTGAGAAGCATTGGCACAGCATGGGCCCTCCAGATCCAGAGCATCAGCTGGCCTAGTGCCAGTTGATGCACCCCATCATACCCAGTCAGCTGGCTTGGGTGGAGAACTGTGGGATGGCAGGTTGCAGGAGCCCACATGGACGACTGCCCCTCAGTGATCTCCCCTGTCACCTATTTGTGAGGGCAGGTGCTGGTAGTCTCGGAGCCAGCTTGCTCCCATCAGCCCTCACACCAATACCCCTTAAGGGCCCCTCCCTATCCAGGAAATGGCACTCAGGCTTATTTCGGTAAATGGCACCTAAAAGCTGGAGCCACAATTTGATATTCTAGATTTCAAAGGAATAATTGTAATGGGTTAATGCAAACACAGTAAAGCCTAGTTCTTGCAAAAAACAAATAAAGTAGGATTTTTTTCCTGGACTGTTTAATTTATGATGACCTCTACATTTTAAAAAACCTCTTCATGTAGAAAACTAGATATC
>NW_015208708.1:0-1248 GCF_001447785.1 Gekko japonicus | reverse complement strand
AAATGATGAGGAGAACACAGGGAAAATAACAACTGGAAAATATGGGGAAGCTTGGAGAAAAAAATGCTCAAGCCACAGGAAAACATCAGTGAAAAAAGCCCCCTCCAAAAAAAGACTAATGCTCTACTTCGAGTAATCTTGAAAAACATTAACATAATACCCTAAATCAAATAACATTACAGGTTATTCAGCCAGCACAAAGAGGATTTGTTATACTCACTTCAATTCCATTTGAAAGAGTCTAAAATAGAGGGAAGGAAATTTAGTTAATTGCTTCATGATTTTTGATGCTAGCTAAGAACTTTGTCTGCATTGACAAACATGATTGACTACAGATGGAATCAGAAGACTGATCTCTAGTTAGTATTTGCAAGAAGGCAGGAAATAACACTTTACTTGATCAATAAGTTAGTGGTATCACTGCGCTATTCATCAGTTAAAGCTTGCAGCCTCGTATTTAATGTAAAGTTTTGGTGGAAAAGCAGGTGGTAATGTCATTTGACTGACCAGGTTCCTTTGCCAATCAAAATGAAATATAATATAGTTAGCTGCCCGCGCCCACCCCATCACAGAAAGGAAGAAAGGGAAAGGCTTTGCCTACTTATTTCTCATCCGCAGGGTGGTGTGGTGTTAAACTCGTGTAAATCTTTTTCAGTATAATATATTCCATTCAAATGGCATGCTTCATTTGCAAAGCTTTTGCATTTTAAAGAAACTTGAAGGAATGTTTTCCCCCTCTTTCTGTTTGAATCACTTCATAAATCTATTAATACTTGGGGAAATGTAATACTAATAATCTAACCATGGCTGCAAGCTATATGTCTTAAAAAACAAAACTGATCACATATCTGCATCCTGCCTTTCAGTGAAGAGAACTACCAAAGCTGCTTGCAACATTAAAAAGCAGTAAACACAAAAAATGGTAACCAATGACTGTAGTGTTCACAGACATGAAAAACAGCAGAACAGAAACAAGCACGCCAGTTCCATAAAATCGTTTGAGCCACTCAGATTGGTTGTCAGTTGCAAGTCTCTAGCTTAGTTATCAAAAGCATGTGAAAATACATAGGTCGTCTTCCTTTCAGACCTTTTCGGACAAGCCAGAAAAGGAAAACTATGGCTTCATCGCCTTAAAAGCTCTGTGAACTTCATGTCTTCATTTTTTAAAAAAAGTGGCTGTCAATCTGGAGGAAGATACAGGTAGTCAGCCACGTTGGTGAAAAGCAGTAGAACAAATTTAGAGTCCAG
>NW_015208707.1:0-1399 GCF_001447785.1 Gekko japonicus | reverse complement strand
GATGCAATGGACATGAAATTAAGCAAACCGGAGCACACTGGAAGACAGGAGGGCCTGGCGTGATGTGGTCCGTGGGGTCGCGAAGAGTTGGACTTGACTGTGCGACTGAACAACAACAACAAGACATAACTCAAGGGAACCACCAGATTTCACCCAAGAGGACTGGCCATATTTGCATCTTAAATTTCCCCCCAGCATATATTTTCCATTGTGCACTTAGATTTTTCACTGCCTGTTCTTCTGCAGTGTTCAAGAAAACACTAACCTTCTCCAAAGTTCCTTGGCTGATGGTCTGGGCAGGAAACATCAAGGTGGCGTCTCCAGAGTGAACTCCGGCATCTTCCACATGCTCAGAGACAGCATGGCAGATCACCTGCTCAAAAACATGCGGGCGTGGGAGAGCGAAAGAGAGTTTGTTTAGAATACTTTGGAAGCTCTTTGGAAACCAGTCTGGTGTAGTGGTTAAGCATGTGGATCTGGAAGAACTGGGTTTGATTCCCCACTCCTCCTTATGCAGCTACTGGATGACCTTGGGCAAGTTATAGTTCCCTCGGAGCTGTTCTTGAAAGAGCAGCTCTCTCAGAGCTCTCTCAGCCCCACCTACCTCACAGGGTGTCTGTTGCGAGGAGGAGAAGGGAAAGGAGTTTGTAAGCTGCTCTGAGACTCTGAGTAAAGGGCGTGGTATAAATCCAATCTCTTCTTCTTCTTCTTCGTCTTCTTCTTCTTCTTCTAATATGCAAATTGTAGCAAGTGAATTGACCATCAGCCAACTAGATGCCAGGAGTTTATCCCTAAGTTTATGCTGCTTCTTGGGAGTTAAATAAACTGTGCTGAGCTCCTTACACTATGAACCTTGTGGTCTGTTGAAATTGTTGAAATCAGGTTCCACTCACACAGCTGGCAAACTGAAGAAGTCCAAGGAAACCCATCTTCTAAATATCTAGAACAGGCGTCTTTGCAAAGGCTGTTTGGAATATGTTATGACTATGTGGACTCCTCCTATCAAGTTATCAAGTTACACTGACTACATGGACTTTATGTCTTTATCTTCAAAGGAGGAAATATTGCCTCTTATGCCTTAATAATGTTACAGTATGCATAAATGTTGTTGTTGTGACACCACCAACTTTATAATTGTTTAATATATTTTTTTAGGGTAGGGCAGGGTATAAATTTAATAAATAAATAAATAATGGCCAGTGAGCAGGAAATGGACTCAAGGCGGGAGAGATCCTGAGAGAACTGTCAAAGAGTCAGAATGCAAAAACGAATAAAGAAAAGTCCCTAAGATTACACCTAAGATTACACCAGGTATGTTCTGCCAACAATATTTCCTTCACAGACCGACACAAAGTGATGCCCCTTTGGTGTAGGGAGCCTGTTTGGTGTAGTGGTTAAG
>NW_015208706.1:0-1266 GCF_001447785.1 Gekko japonicus | reverse complement strand
CTTTTTCTATGAAACGACCCCTGCCCTTGCACCCAGTACAAGCCCACCCCACACACCCACACTGATAACCTCCATAGCTCATAAGGTGTCAACAGTGCTGATGCTAAAGAAAGATGGTTAAAAAAAACAGAACTAAAGAACCTTAGCTTGGCTGATGCAAAACAAAGTCCTTAAAAGACAAAAATCCTGGCACACACACAGCTATTGCAAGGTTTGTGGAGAAGCGAGAGAGTCAAACGGAGATATGATGCATAGTTGAACTAAAATTAAGGAGGAATGATGAACCGTGGAGTTTGGCATCAGCTGGTGCTAAAGGAAGATTGTTAAAAAATGGAACTAAAGAATCTGAGCTTGGTTCTTTTTTGGAGTAAGCAGACAAAAGCTCCAGCCTTCCATCTCTCAAGGCAATGTTTCACCTTTATCCGGAATGATAGCACTTAGGTCACGAGATATAATACTGTTCTTAATTGATATCCTTTTCTAGCTAACTCCCAGCAGATTCCCCAGGTTAGCTCCGAACTCTGTGAATGGGTATACACTTTTGATACTTTAACAGACTGGCATATAATAATAGGCTTCAAATTCTCTCCCTGATACAAATGGCTCAAAGTGGATCATAAAAGAGCCCATTAGTTGTCCAGCATCATGTTTTACAACACAAGATCAGTCTTTACAGCCATTTACTCTATACCATCTGCCACCTTAATAGTGTGTTATGCTTGAAAAAGTTTACTCGGCGTTTTTGTGTCTGTGTATGATAGAGGTTGAGGATCTTCTTCACTACATGCTGTATTGTCCTCTATATTGGGGACATAGATATAAATTTTTGCTGGCCATTTTAGCCAATCAAACTGCATGTGCACCTGAGGTGAAAATAATATTCCTTCTTACAACTATAGAGCCATATATTACCTACATGGCATTTTAATATGTTTTAGCTGCCAAGAAAATATGTGCAAAAGTGGTGTCTAGATTTTAAAATCTGTAGGTTTGTAATCTATTTTAATTGTTCTCCCCCCCCATTCAACAATAATATAACTGTCTTTGTAAGAAGTTTGTCTGATGGCTGACACCTTATCTTGATGATTGTTTTTATCCTTCCTTTTAAACTCTATGTTTTATTTAGACCAACTTTGTAATGGCCTTTGTCCACATGCAATATACATGTCCACAATACATTTACTACTACTATTACTACTTCTTTTTCTTCTACTACTACTACATCCTCATCCTCTTTTTTAAAAAATATTTATTTTTAATTGTTTT
>NW_015208705.1:0-1272 GCF_001447785.1 Gekko japonicus | reverse complement strand
AGAGTAAAGTTTTGAGATAAGACCTCTATTTTGGTTATCAAAAACACATATTAGTAATTCCAGTTCAGTCTGAGGCGTAGATAACAGAGTATTTAACATTAAGGTGATTAAGCATGTGACAACTGCAAGTAAAGAAACCAAGGTATATGATTGCACAATTTTTGTTCAAGGTCAATTTTGCTATGAATGCCTTGTTTTGTTGCAATATCTAGAATTCGAGACATTTTTTTTATTTCTCCAAATCTTAATTAAGTTGAGATCAGCTCCAGGCAAGAACCATTATTGATTTAGGAATGCAGAATAACGTGATATCTTAGGTAGTAGAGTTTTAGTGTGTCTCTTCCAACATTTAATAGATGGATATATAAAGTCTATGGCATCAGTGTTTTGTTTGGTAGAATGTTCAGGAACCCAGATCATATCTTCTAAAGAATTTGGGTAAATCAGATTATTGCAAATATCCACCCACATAGGTTGCGTAGTAGAACGTAACATCTTGATTATATTGGACAGCTGTATGGCCCGATGATATACTGAAAATCTGGTAAAGCAAACCCACCAAGTGAGTTAGGTCTCCATAAAACATTAAAACGTATTCTGGGTTTTTTTCTTGTCCCATAGGAAGTTGAGCAGGGTGTTTTGCCAACATTTCATTAAAGCAGGTGGAATAGTGATAGGAATCATTCAAAAAGAAAAATAAACTTAGGCCATATGAAGGCTTTAATAAAATCAAATTTCTCAATCCAATTTAGATTTAATTTATTCCATTTGATTAAGGTAGTGATTAACTCAGTATGCATGGATTGATGATTGATTGTCAACAACTCAGATTGAATCAAGAGATTGTTAGTGATTCAGATACCCAATGAAATTCAAATGTTTGTTTTATATGATCTGTGACTGTATCTGAGAGGTGTATCAGTAGTAGCTTTGATTTATTATCATTAATTTGCAAACCTGAAAATGAGCCAAAAAGCTCTAAGAGGTGATGTAATTCAGGGAGAGACTTAATGGGATCGGTGATGTATAGCAACATATTGTCTGCAAAAAGAGACAATTTATATTCCTTTGAATGAAGTTTAATTCCAGAAATAGCAGGGCGAGACCTAATGGCATTGGAAGTGGTTCCACCATGAAAGCAAACAATAAAGGAGATAAGGGACATCCTTGGCGGGTGCCCTGAAGTAGTGAGATAGGCTTAGTGCAAGAACCATTATGTCCCGCTCTGGTGATCGCGGGCTGCGAGCAGCAGACCCCGGAACCCCTAAATAG
>NW_015208704.1:0-1271 GCF_001447785.1 Gekko japonicus | reverse complement strand
CCAGCCCATACCTCTGGATAATATGTGAGGGGGCTCATATAGATGTTGAACAACATGGGGGAGAAAACTGCTCCCTGCAGCACACCACGTTCTAGTGGGTGCCACTGGGATAACTCCCCCCCGCCCCGAGTGCCACCCTCTGTCCCCAACCCTGAAGAAAGGAGGTCAGCCACTGCAAGGCAAGCCCCTGTATCCCGGCATCGGCAAGGCAGTGGATTAACACCTCATGGTCAACCATACTGAACACTGCCGAAAGATCAAGAAGGTAGCAGCACCAATCCGCCTCAATCCAGATGTCTCCAGAGGTTATCCACCGGCACCGTCTCCATCCCATGGGCAGGGTGAAAGCCGGACTGGGAGGGATCCAGGCACAGTCAAACAAGGTAAGTTCGAGTTGAAATTCACAGCATCCCTAGTTATATCTGGTCACCTGGGAGGGGGGGTGTTGGCCACTAAGACCTCCACAAGTAGTCCCAGTGGGCTGATGGCATTGGAGCTACACCGCCCAGCCTGGGGAAGGAGATGTACTTGACCCTTCCAAGCAAAATCCCATGCAGCAGCTCCCAGGACACGGAAACGAGGCACCTGTCCAAGATTGGCATAGAGTTAAGTAGGCAAGCTCTTTCTCCCTCTCTCCTCTTAGGGGTGAGGTATAGCCTCTCTTCCCCCCTTATTAAGTCACAGGTAACTTACAGCAGCCCCATAGGATTTTTAAGGCAAGAGACGTTCAAAGGTGGTTTGCCACTGCCTGCCTCTGCGTAGCAGCCCTGGTATTCCTTGATGATCTCCCATTCAAATACTGACCTGGGCTGACCCTACTTCACTTTCGAGACCTGATGGGATTGGGTTAGCCTGGGCTATCCAGGTCAGGGTGAGGTAGGGCCGTTTTCCATGGCCAATTTTTGATCCAGTCCATCCCTATTACCGATGCTGCAGTGCTGCCTTGCAGTCACAAGAAACTGAATGGAGGGATAAGACAAGCGACACTTAATAAAAAGTCCTCTTCTCTACAATTTGAAGGCACAAGAAGCCTCCCTCCTCCTCTGCACCCAGTCTCCTCTCTTACTGCATTTTTTGTCCATTCCTTCTGAAGCATCAACACTACCCAGGGTAGGGAAGCAGGATTTTGGCGCTTTTGGTAAAGACTCCAACACTGATTAATTTTAGGGGGTCTTCACATCTAGCAATTTCTGCATGAACTTAGATACTCTGGTATCGTGCTCTGGATGCATTGGGTACACAGGTGTGCGCTTTATTGCAGAAATGATATC
>NW_015208703.1:0-1273 GCF_001447785.1 Gekko japonicus | reverse complement strand
CACACACACACACACACAAATTAAAACAATGACAGCCATTTAGAAAGAGCACGGGAAACACCCACCGCCAGAAATCTAAAATGCAGAACGGACAGCGTGAAGCCTTGGTAATTTCACCAGACTAATGAAACGCGGGGCCATCAAAATAACAGTAATTGCAAATGTAAGTAACCAATCGAGAAAAGCCAGCCATCAGAGTACCGTCAGGGCGACAATAAGCTGGCAGGTCAGAGAACGGGAGAAGACTTCTGTCAGAACCTCTGGGGAGTCAGGAGGGAGGGATCCTAGTGATCTTTCTTGAGCCAGAAATTCCACTCCCTGGGGTCACCCCTGAAAAGGCCCCGTCCCAAGTACACACTGGCTTCCCCTTGGCTCACACACGCCCACACCACAGGGCACCAGGTGCTGATCTCAAGGCAGGGGCAAGCGTGCGAGAGAGGTCTTGGAACCTTCACTTCCCCAAGACCTGGTCCCCGCTTACCTGCTGGGAAGTCAGACTCAGGGCAGGACTGGTCAGCTCCGTCTTATCTTGCGACTTCTCCCTCGCCAAGCGGGCGGCTTCCTTGACCTCCTGGAATTTTTCTGCGAACTGTAGATCGGTGCGGCGGGAATAAGACGGGAATCGTCAGCTGCCATCTCGGACGGCTGAACGGCTATAAGCCGTGAAGAACCGGGCTAGATCCCATTATCCCTGTCCCCACCACTGCCTGCTCTACTTCCTTGGGGATGGTTCATCCCTCTGCCCCAAAGAAAAGCCGCACAGCCTCCAGAACTTGGCCAAAGGGCGGGAGCTCAGGATGCAGCCCACCTAGCCCACGCGGATCAAACATTACCTCAGCGAGCCACATTTTACTGAGAGAACAGGGAAAACGGGCTCTAATGGGAGCAGATCCACTGGGAAGAGGAAGGGGTGGCTCCCCTACCTCCCAATCCACATTATAAGATCTGAGAAGCCGATGGTTTCCTCCTACACGCGGACCCTGAGAAACGACCTCGCCTTTTACAACAACAATGGGAGGAGGAGAGAGAAACGAGGAACAGGGCAGCGATCTCAACACGGCGCTCCCGGGTGCCACGGCCCCTGCCACTGTTTCCAGGCGCCCATTTGCTTCTTGAGTCTTGGGGATAAAATGTGAAGTGTCTTGAATGGAGTTGGGGGGAACCGTAGGGGGTTTTGGGAACCATACCCAACCCGCAGCCTGCCTAACAGGGACCCACATCATGGGGCAGGTGAGTCACGAAGCCACATAAGAACATCAGAGACGCCAATGTT
>NW_015208702.1:0-1385 GCF_001447785.1 Gekko japonicus | reverse complement strand
TGGAAGATGGACTTGGCAACCCTAAGTGATGGAGTAGAAGACAAAAACATGGGTAGAGGCGAGAGGTGGATTGGCCATTAAGACCAGTAGGAAAAAAGTCCATTGGTTGGCGCCGTTCTGTTACCCCAAGCAAGGTGAGACTGTTTGTACACAGAACAGTCTCGTATGAGGTGGACATAGAGTTGTCACGTCCCTCCTGGTAACCGAAGGGGGATGGGGGGATTTATCGGGAGCAGCAGGGAGGCCCAGCCAACATACAGCAACAGGTCTACGTCACTGCCCATGTGACCCAGAAGTTACATCATCATGTTTTCATGTCAGGGATGGAGCAGAGGTCCATCAGTGGCTATTAGCCACAAGGTATAAATAGGAACTCTCGATTTGGGGAAAGGGATGCTCTTTATTTTTGGTGCTCGGGGGGGGGGGGGCACCAGTGGGAGGGCTTCTAGTGGACAGAACAGGAGGGCTGGACCTCCTGATGGCCCCTGCTATTTTTGGCCACTGTGTGACACAGAGTGTTGGACTGGATGGGCCATTGGCCTGATCCAACATTGGCTTCTCTGATGTTCTTATGTCCAGGCGACGCTCTGCTATTGGGCCAAAATCTCTATGGTAAATTTTGCCCAAATACTAGAGCTTTGCCCCGCCATCCCAGATGTGATGACATCACTTCCAGGTCACATGGACAGTGAAGTAGACACAATGCTGCCCTTCAGATGGATCTCTGTCTTTCTGGGGGTATGTTCCCCCCCTACTGGCCAACTGATCAGTCATGGGGAGGGGAAGCCTGGAAGCAGGGGACCCCCCCACCTCCACCAGGGGAGGGTCTGGCAACCCTAGGTGGGCAGCAGACAGGGGGCCCTTGCCAAGTGGCCCTGGCTGCCATCTCCACAAGCCAGCAGCCATCAACCTGTGTAAGGCGATAGGCCTACTTCATTTCCCCCTCCATTGGAGGGGGGATCGGCAGGAATCAGGGCCATTTCTTCTTCCCGATCCACCCCTGTAGACATCATTGGACACAGGGTACTTCCCCCAGAGTGGTGGAGTGAGTGGTTCATCTTATGCAGGGCTACAAGGGTCAATTTCATCTCCTGTGCCATGTAATATTTATGTCAGGCCAGTCGGGAGTCAGATGTCATCAATATGGCGATGAGGCCAAGCTCCTCGTCTGGTTGTCTGATCTCCCAGATGTGACTGTTTTGGTTCTGAACCGGTGCTCTGAGGCTGCGGTGAAAGTGGCTGAGGCAGAACAAGCAGAAGTCGAATCCGGGCAAGGAAGAGGTTATGCGGGCTGCTGTTCTGGAGGAGTGGATCCACTTCTTCTTCTGGATGTGAGGGCGTTAATCCTTGCAGGGTGGGTTTAAGAGTTCAGGGACCCGGCTCGG
>NW_015208701.1:0-1278 GCF_001447785.1 Gekko japonicus | reverse complement strand
TGTAGCTTGGAACATCAGAACGCATTCACACATATAAGAGGAGGTCCCCAAAATCGCAATTGTACTCACATGTGCAGTTCTGTGAAGTGAGATGACAGTAGGGCCTATTATGAGCAGGAGCTGAACATGAACTCCCATTCCTTTCAGTGAGTCTTGTATAAGGGAATTTTGTGGTAGCTTGTGATGACCATGTTCATTAATGAAAGGAGAGTGCTATTTGCACTTTCTGCCTTAGTTGGTAAAATTTTATCTTGAACCCACCTTAATCTTAGACACCTAGATGTTGGGACAGCAGTAGGGACTGATGCCAGATCATCCAGTGAAGGCCAGCATCGTTACAGCAATTCTTAAAGGGACAGTCCCTGTCTCCTTTGGGAGTAATGGGGTACTCGAAAGAAGGGAGCATTAAGTTTGAGGAGGAATGAGACAGGTGGAGAGATCTTCCTCCTGCCACACAAGCCAAGACAGGGGTGAGTTGAGTGACCCCTGGCAAAGAAATGTTGATCATATTGGATTTGGGAGGGCAATGGCCCCTCCACTGGCCCGCCACCTAAAAATAATTCTGGAGGAAGGAGCCCAAAGAAGAGCAGATGCTTTGTTCTTATGGAATATCCCCATGTGTAGCTTTAGAAGGGTGGTCAATTATTCTGTTTTGTTCCTTTCAGATGCAGAGTTGGGCTCCTACTGCAGCTGTAAATCCTTGCATTACAGCAGAAGGAGGTTGCCTGAGAGGTGCACAGAGATCTATATATGCTCACCTCTGGAACAAATTATTGAGTAGTAGGAGAGGGAGTTCAGAAAGGGGGTGGTGATTGGGGGAAGGGAGTGAGAGTGACAGCTGCTGAGTTGTGGGCTTGACTTGGGCTGCTTGACTTGGGTTTCCTGTCCTGCCTCCTGGAAGGAACATTGCAAAGGCAGGAGGTGGGGTGACAGAAAGTAACAGGAGCTGCCTGTCAGCATGACAATATGGGGCAAAGAAAGTTTCATATTATAGATGAGGAGTGCCCCCTCCCTTCTGAGGTTGATCCAGAAGAAACAGAAGTATATTTTACTGTACAAACTGACACACTGACACACATACACACTGCCCCAAAGCAGGCAGGCTCTGAAATGAAGTTGGCACCATGTAGCATGAACAGCTTCAGAGTGACAGAGCTTATGTACCTTTGCAGGATGCATACAAAGAGATATGTCACATTAAAGGTGTGGGATATTTCTCATAACTTGTACATATTTCTTCTTCTGATGAATGAATGAAATGGGTCAAATTCTTCTTTT
>NW_015208700.1:0-1465 GCF_001447785.1 Gekko japonicus | reverse complement strand
ACTAGCTGCAGCTTCCGGATTTGTGACAGTAGTCTGCTGCTAGTTGTGCTGCTAGGCCCTAAGCAGAGAGTGTTACAGTAGTCAAAACCGTCGCGTGGATCACAGTGGCCAGGTCTTCGTGGTCAAGGTAGGGGACCAACTGCCGAGCCAGCCGCAGATGATAAAAGGCCGCCCTGGCAGTGGCTGCTACCTGGGCCTCCATCATCAGCAAGGAGTCCAGGAGCACTCCCAGACTCCTAG
This sequence comes from Gekko japonicus, assembly GCF_001447785.1. Taxonomy (NCBI): domain Eukaryota; kingdom Metazoa; phylum Chordata; class Lepidosauria; order Squamata; family Gekkonidae; genus Gekko; species Gekko japonicus. Next base: position 1,225 of record NW_015208700.1, on the reverse strand, counting down.
CCTCCCGCCAAGGCACCAATGGCACCCCGTTGAAGGCCGGGAGCGGGAGCCCCAACTCCAGACCGGTCCAACTCAGGCCCAGGACCTCCGTCTTTTCCGGGTTTAATTTCAACCGACTCAGCCTGAGCCAACCAGACACAGCTTGCAACGCCCGATGAAGGTCCTCGGGACCAGAGTCTCATATTCTTAAAGGAACAGTCTCATATTTACATGGCTCCTTCATGGAGGAGCCATCCATCTGGGTGAAAATGATAGGGTCAGCCAGTTGGGAGTTAATCAAGTCTCTGGCACACCTTGAGTCTATTAAGGCCTGGACCCGCACATGGGTTCCCAAGGCTGGGTTCATTACAGTCACCATCATGAAAAGGGGGGTAATTGTTCACCATCTTTGGCACTTCCTGGGTTGGGACCTGTTGCTCTGTGCTACTCATAGCACGTCCTTGCCTTTTCCCGCCAGCTCCTCTTCATCCTCAGTGCTGTCCTCCGCATCCCCTTCCAGAATGCTGACTTGGAGGGCTCTTTGAAACTTTGGCTTGGCCATGCTCTTCTGCACTGGGGTGTCCGGACGCTTCTTCTCACCCCCTTTCCCTCTGCTGGGCTGTCCCACAGACTCCGGGCAAGTGGAAGCGAAGTCGCTTCTCCACACCTTAGGCAAAGCCCTTGCTTCATCCGCTGTTCCTGGACCCCTTCCTTGGGTTTGACCTGCTTTACCTTCGGGATAGGGGTGGCTCCTCTCGGGTAGACTGCTGCATTGTCAATCTTGATCATCTGCAGTCGGCTCTCCACATCCACCCCTTTTGGAGCCACTTTTGGAGCCAGTTTTTGCATCTGCTTTTGGAGCCAGTTTGGTGTAGTGGTTAAATGTGCGGACTCTAATCTGGGAGAACCGGGTTTGATTCCCCACTCCTCCACTTGCACCTGGCTGGATGACCTTGGGCAAGCCGTAGTTCTGATAAGAGCTGTTCTTGAAAAAGAGCACAGCAGTTTCTGTCAAGAGCTCTTTCAGCCCCACCTAGCTCATAGGGTGTCTCTTGTGGGGAGGGGAAGGGAAAGGAGTTTGTAAGCCACTCTGAGACACCTTTGGATAGTGAAGGATGGAGTATAAATCCAATCTCTTCTTCTTCTTCTTCTTCTTCTTCTTCTTCTTCTTCTTCTTCTTCCCACATCCACACATACAAAGAGGTATATCTGTAGGGGGTATATCTGTAGCCACCATTTTGCTTCT
>NW_015208699.1:0-1278 GCF_001447785.1 Gekko japonicus | reverse complement strand
GCGATGAGCTACAGCGGCGGCAGCGTCTTTGTTGGCCAAATCTCCCTTTCACCAAGGGGGAAAATCACCCTTCTGCTTCTTTGACAGATGCACTAGAAGCTATTTCAGACATCCACTGGCTTCAATCCCTTTCATCCATCAACATTCATCCATCAACCATATACGCCAGTAGGGGCTGTGTTTAAAACCATGTAGGACTTAAAGGCCCATATGAAAACTCAGGGCCACTTTGAGCTCAGCTTACTGGGCATGATATAGACCCAATTCTCCTTTTTGTTGTTGTTGTTCTTTCCTCCTCCTCCATCCTGCCTGTTTTGCCTCCATCTCATGGAGAAGCAGAGAGACAGTAACTAAGGGCTAATTTGAGAACTAAGGGGGGGGGGAGGTCCACTTTGTACCTCCCCCTCCTAGTTGTCGGAGTGTGCCAGAGGTTAGCATCCTCCATAGGCAGCAGTGTCCCCAAGGCAACAAGTCCTCCTCTGATAAGCTGGCACTAGAGTGTCACAGCAGCTGAAGACCCTGCTGCAAGATATAATGGAAGTGAATACCTCCACTCAGGTCATTTTCATCCTTCAATTTTAATGTGTCGATATGTATCGCCCCATCGTCCCATTTTTCACTGTATCCCTCTTTCTTGCTACTCCCTGCGTCCGGATCTTTGGCTGCCCCAGGTTTATTTGTTTATTTTATTTAAGGCAGTTGTTCACTGCCTTCTCCCTTTGTGGAACTCAAGGCGGCTCACCCTATTTTAAAGAACACAAAAGCACAATGAAACAATGATAAAACCTATAAAACCCACAAGTTAAACAACCGCAGAGCCCTACAACCTCATCCCATTTTGTTGTTCTCACTCATGTTGCACGCATTTTATGAACCACTTTGTACTCTGCCACTGCCTAACAGGTTTGACTGGGTAGGTGTGCTTAGCACTTCCATAATGCGTATGATTCTGACATCATGGATGTATTCAGGTATTAACTTTGGTTCATTTGTGACTGCTGTTTGAATGCATGCTGGGAAGAAGGCTGAAATCCTGATACACAGTTATGCTACCCATGACCTTGCTTGTTCTAGCCAGCTACAACTGCACGTGTTTCTGATGTCAGTTAACCTAGCTAGAATGAAGAACAGTAAGCACTCGGTAACCATGTTATATAGATACAACATTGCTGCTTCATAGCTTCCAAAAGAAAAGTGTATTGTTCTGTTAGGAAAAGAAGAACTCTGCCTGGGAACAACCACACACACGCACCCCCAGGTCTTAACCCAATGGGAAAT
>NW_015208698.1:0-1340 GCF_001447785.1 Gekko japonicus | reverse complement strand
CGAATAAAACTTTGTTGGTCTTAAAGGTCAGAAGCCTCAGTTGGGGGGGGGAGAGAATTAAGAGGGCGAGGCCTTTCCCTATCCAGTCTCTACCTTGCTATCCAGGCTCATGAAGCCGAGGGCGAAAGCTTCACACTCAAACTTATTAATGATCTCCGGCAGGATCAGTGGAGTGAAGGAAATGTGGATGGATGCGGCGCCCCCTGCAGGGATGACCTGGAATCAAACAGTGGTTTCGTTAACAGCTGTGTTGCTTTGGATGAGGTTGTTTTGAGAAGCGCCATGCGACCAGCGGAGGAAACTTGCACAGTTGCCATCACGTGGGGAAGAGGCTGAAAACATTCTTAAAAGAGGAGAACGCGGCAATGTGGTGCACAGGGTCACACAGAATTATGTGCGAGAGTCACCGCCAGTGTTCCCTCTAAGGTGAGTTAGTGTGAGCTAGCTCACAGTCTTTTAGCCTCCGGCTCACACATTTCGGCCTTAGCTCAGGAAGGATGGGCTCCAGAGCCAACTGATTTATGCAGTAGCCAAATTGCTTGCTCACAACTTAAACGCCAGTAGCTTACAAAGCAGAATTTTTGCTCACAGGACTCCGCAGCTTAGAGGGAACACCACCTTCCGGTTTCTCCTGGGAGAATTGGTGGCTGGCCAATCTGAATGAAAAAAAGGGAACAGGATTGCTGGAATGAGAGGGAGCAAGGTAACGAAGATGTGTAAGAAGCGTGGTATGATGCGTCTCTAAGGCGTGGGATTCCTGGCCTCTGCTGGCCAATGCTCCCTCTAAGCTGTGGAGTCTTGTGAGCAAAAACTCTACTTTGTGAGCTCCTGGCATTAAAGTTGGGAGCAGCGATTTGGCAACTGCATAAATTAGTTTGCTCTGGAACCATCATTCCTGAGCGAAGACAGAAATCTGTGAACTGGAGGCTAAAAAACTGTGAGCTAGCTCACACTAACTCAGCTTACAGGGAACACTGCTGCTGGCTACCTATGGGCCTCAGATTGTCCACTGAACAAAACGATGCTGGGCCACATAGCCACGCGCACGCCACTGGCTGTGGCTGGTGTCCCGCCAGATGATCAACACCTCCTTCCCTGCTTCTGCATTCTTAGCCAGGCAACAGAACTCAAGAATCTCATTGGGCTCCTGGTGAGACCTCAAACACGGCCGCTGGCCTGCCCTGTGGGGGTTGCTGGACCCGTAACTGAGCCGAGGCCTCCAGACGCCACTTGCTGACATTGCGCTCCTGGATGCAATCCTGTATTCTGCTCAAGTGGCAGCTGCACCCTTCTCCAACACGAGGACCTTTCCTCTTAGAACATAAGAGAAGCCATGTTGG
>NW_015208697.1:0-1291 GCF_001447785.1 Gekko japonicus | reverse complement strand
CGCCCCCTGGTCCTGCCGTGACACACTCCATCTGAGCCGTGACAGGCCGTGTCATACATGGACACATGAAGCTGCCTTATACAGAATCAGACCCCCTTGGCCAATCAAGGGCCATATTGTGGCCGTGTGTATATAAAGAACAAACCGATTCCTGGGATGTTTGCATTCAGCCATAGTGTTAGCCATGTAACATGCCAATGAGCAGCTTGAAATGACACAGAACGCACTGGAAAATTATTTCAGCAAGCCTACGCTCATACCATTTCGAGTGCAAAACATGTTTTAGAAAACCTGTATCAAGGAGGGGACATGTTTAAACTCTGGAAGCACTATCTTGCAAAAAAGCAATTACCATGAAATACCGGCATATGAAGAGTCCAGTAGCACCTTAAAGACTAACAGAATTCCTGGCAGGGCATGGGCTTTTGTGAGTCACGAAAGCTCCTCCCCTGCCACAAATTTTGTTAGTCTTTAAGGTGCTGCTGGACTCATGGCTCTTTTCTACTGTTACAGACAGACTAACATGTACCTGTATATGCTTTTAAATGCAACAAAAAAAACCTTTGACCATCAATGGAGGGGGGATTTCTAAGACAGGTAATCAATCATGCAATAGGGTTGAATTTATCATCAGATAAATCCTACCTTATGCAAAGTCTGATTTTGTGGCCCCGGCACACAGGCTGGAAAATGCGGGGGGGGGAGCGTGGCTGTTTGCCCCGGGGCAAACTAACGCGCGACTGTGCGATCAGACATCCGGTTGAGGTCCCGTGGCTAGGGGGGAGGTGCCGATCACACCACAGGCAAAGAAGCGGGGCAGCGGGGCAAACGGGGTTTTTTAAAAACTTTTTTTAACTGAAGTGTGCGCATGTTTGACCTGTTTGCGAGGGGACATGGGTGGGCGCCGGATGCCACCGGAAACGCGATCAGACGCCTGCCCTTGCCCCGCGGTTTCCAGAAACTAGTACCTCGGAGGTGCTAGTTTTTTGCCCCGGATCTTCGGCGGGAAGCCTTGGGTGAGCCACGGGAGCTCTACGCTTCCCAGATGTGGTGGTGGGATCGCGCCCGGAAAATCTGCCTATCTTCCGTCTCTGTAGCGTGGCTAATGCTCCGTGTGACCGGGGCCACCGAGATAGAAAAAATTAAAATAGAAGTCTCATGTGATGAACAGAAAATGTGTTTGTGGTCATACTCACTATGCTATTCACCTCTAGAGTAAGAATCTAGTGTATTGTAGTGGCTAAGAAGATGAACAAGTGCAGGAGGAGGAGGAGGGAGGAGGTTGGATTTA
>NW_015208696.1:0-1353 GCF_001447785.1 Gekko japonicus | reverse complement strand
TAACCACTTGAGCCACCGCAGCCCTATTTAAATTCTTAAGGGGGCAGTTGAATCACAGTTAAATTAATCTGAATGCCTGTTTTTAAAGGGGGAGGCTCTGAGCCCGTTTCTAGCCCTTCCAGTCAAGGGACAGGGCGGCAAGCACATCAGTTCCTAGGGGGGGGGAGGGGGACCAGCACAGAGCACATTTAATTGCCTTCAGAAGACATTTAAGTGCCTTTTGAGTTTCCTAAGAACATAAGAGGCCAAAGGCCCATCCGGTCCAACACTCTGTGTCACACAGTGGCCAAAAATACCAGGTGCCATCAGGAGGTCCATCAGCGGGGCCAGGGCACTAGATGCCCTCCCATTGTCCCGCACACACACACACACACACACTGTTCCTCCCACAGGGCAAGAAAGCTAGAAGGGCACTCAAGAGCGTCACCTTCAGTACATCTCCAACAACCCCCCTTTCTGCTAGCCCAGTCCTGCTGTATCCCACCTAGGGCATGGTGAGTCTTTCAAAAGAATTCCCACAAGCTTTTGGGAAACATGGAAAAAATAAGATTTCTGGCATGGCTATTCATGGGGCAGGGCTTTCAGTTAAGGGGGCGGGGCCCAAAAATGCCCCGCTGTTGCTGCGGACCTGCAAGAGCCCCTCATGTTGATGCGACTGGACTTTTACTCTTTTCTACTGCTACAGACAGACTAACATGGCTACCCATCTTGATCTGCCTTGTCTTACATGTTCATACTTCTTTTTTCCTGTGCAAATAGGTTCATGGGGGGCCCTTTCTCTATTTTATCCTTGCAACAGCCCTGTGAGGTAGGTTAGGCTGAGAGAGTGGCAGGGCCCATCTCCTTTTGAGAGTGGCAGGCCCATTTTCATTCAGAGTAGGGGTTTGGACTAGAGTTGCCAGCCTGTCCAAAGCTGGCAACCGACAGAAGACTTACCGGGGTGTTGGGAAATGAACTAATTTATTATTTTATATCTGCTACACATGCAACACATGGACTGTGCACACATCTGTATACCATGAGCCAAAGGAAGCTGTTTGCATCACCTACTGTGGCCAGAACTCACGTTAAAAATTTAGCTGGCCTCTGCTGTAAATAAAGCAGTTGGCGTAATGGGGGGGGTCTATCTGGTAATCCAGTGATGTCACTTCTGGTGCAACCTTGAAGTGATGTCATCACATCACTGGTAATGCTTTAGCACTTGCCCAACTCTCTATGGTTTAACCACAGACTTTTGGGTGACTGCTAGAGCCTTGTCTGATGATTCTGGGTCATTCTGGAAGTGATGTCATGGTGATGGGTGGTGCTAATTGCCCCCTCATTGCCTCCCGTTTGGTGTAGTGGTTAAGTGCG
>NW_015208695.1:0-1291 GCF_001447785.1 Gekko japonicus | reverse complement strand
AGATGTTCCGCCAGGCTTTTAGTTGAGGAAAGCAACGGTTTCAATCATGGCTGGCACCCCTCCCCTATTTTCTGTCTTCTCACTTCAGCCTCATCCTGCCCACAAGACGGCAGCATGGCCCAGAGCAGGTTTAAGTTTAAATTAAGAATGCCATCTTGAGATTATTTATATTGTAAGAAGGATTGTTTTAATAATTTTTAATATTGTAATGTTGATGTTTTTAGCTTGTTGTATATCGCCTAGAGCTCAGTGTATTTGAGGATGGGCAGTTCACAAATCTAAAGCATAAATAATTAAATGGGCCAAAGAAATGCTAGTTTTTGTCTCTCCTTCAAATGTTTGCTTCACCCATAGGTTTGTCCTACATGACACTTTTGCATCAGTGAGCTTTCTAGAAGACAGGAGGGAGTTAAAGTTCTTCTCTTAACATGACTCATTTCTTTCTGTCTTCCACATTCAGGCCTATTTCTAACAGTAAAGCCGTTGCACATGTTAGCCATTACCACTTCATATACTGACAGCTTTGCAACAGGCAACATAAGCTTCAGGAGAGGACCCAGCTCTTTTTGTTTTATGTAAACAACTGGCATGCAGAGGTATTCTGCCTCTGAATATGGGGGTTCTGTTTAGCCTATAGCGCTAATAGTAACTGATGGACCTGTCCTCCATGAATCTGTCTGATCCATTTTTTAGCAATCTTAGTGGCCATCAATATATCCTGTGGCAGTGAGTTCCACAAGCTAATGATGCATTGTGCACTGAACTACTTCCTTTTGTCCCTCCTGATTCTACTACCCATCAACTTCACTGGGCATTCCGAGTTCTAGTATTATGGGATCCACATTCTCCACCTCATACATAACTTTATAAATCTTTACCATATCCCCCTTAGTGGATTGGGGGAGACACATAGGCATACTCAATGGTTCGAAAAACGCGGTTTCCAAATACTCTTTTTTATCTTTGCCTCTCCATTCCAGGAGTGACCCCTTGGCACTGAAACAGGGTTCTGTCGCTGTGGTTTGCAGAGCCCCCCTGCTGCAGGGGAAATGTTCACATCACCTTACTTCATGTCCATGCGCATGTGAACCAGCCTTTAGGACTGCAGGAACAGGAGACGGCCACTTACCTGCTGAGCATTTTCTTGACATTCTGGAGGGGCAAGAAAGAGGAAGAAACCAGAGTATGAATACAAAGTTGCTCTAAGCTCACTCATGTCTTTATCTGCTGATAGCATTAAAAGCTAAGATCATGTATTTAGTTTAGTACCGAAGACATAATAGCAGCCATA
>NW_015208694.1:0-1292 GCF_001447785.1 Gekko japonicus | reverse complement strand
TTCTCCATCCACATACTGCTGAAGCCTAGAGTAGCTTTCCACATCTGTGAACTAGTCTATTACTTTCCAGGAACTCACTGAGCGGTGGCACAGGGGATTTATCCTCTGGTTACAAGTAACATCTGAGCTGAACAGAACTGCTGTCAGTTCTAGCCCCACGCTGGTGTGAGCTACCAGCCTTGTCCCCAGTTCGCCGTCCACACAGCGGTTCAAAAGCTTTGGCGAGTAGACAAAATGGGTACCACTCCTTAGAGAGGGTGGGCACACCAACCCCTCCTGTGGGGGAGGTGTTAGCCGGCAAACGGAAGGTTTGGCTCGCAAGATCAAAAAGCCTAGAAGATCTCTTCGGCATCAAGAAGCCTGTAATGGGCCATTCCGGCCAGGCGGTGGCAGTATGGAGCTGCGACCCGAAGAGTCCTGGAGAGGAAGAGTTGACGTCATCCAGCCAAGCCGAGTGGGAAAAATGTCGTCCGGATCACGTCTGAGTTGCAACTGAACAAATCCCCGTCGGCTGCAAAACGTGTGCTATGTAAAGATTATATTTGTTGTCCTCCCTTACCCCTATAAAGCATTGTTAGTCCCTTGTGAAATGAGTAACTGTAAATCGCTCAGAGCCAGCAGCTCTGCAAGGATTGAGCGATCAATAAATTGAAAGAAGAAGAAGAAGAAGTGAGATTTAGCATGCATAAACACTCTGTCCCAAAGTGGTACCTTCCACCTCACACACACACACACACCCTGCCCCATAGCTACTGGGCACGTCTTGAGAAAAGGAGCTCCACAAGGGATGGTTTGTGGCTTGTGTGTGCTTTTGTGTGCAAGTGCCTATCTCTTACACAAGACAGGGCTATGATGCTCTACCCTTTGACCACGTCATGTGGGCCAGAGTCAGGCATCAGATGGGTTCCAGGAGGTTCTGGTGCATGAGACTGGGAAGCTCTGGCCGTTTGGACCTCCCGAGACTTCGGCAATTTCCTAGTCTCGTAGAAAGCTCGTTATGCGTTCCAGCACAATTGTGACATTTTATCCTGTCTTTTCCTCCAAGGCATTCAGAGTGGTGTATGTGATTCTTTCCTCCTCCACTCGATCATCACAACAACCTTGCAAGGTAGGTTAGGCCGAGAGAGAGAATGACTGGCCTACGGTTGCCTAGTGAGCTTCGTGGCCAATGGTGGAGGGGGGAGATTTGAATCCAGGTCTCCCTAGTCCTCCTAACCCAGTACTTTAACTGTTCCACCACCACACTGGATCTGGTGGAGGCAAAACTGCTGCCTTGCTGTTAAATTCTGTGT
>NW_015208693.1:0-1283 GCF_001447785.1 Gekko japonicus | reverse complement strand
ATGCAAATACAAGCACACATAGTAACATTGGGGAAATGGTACAGGAGAAAGCTGCATCCTGTCTTCCCCACTGCCATGGCCCTGATCTATCTCCTCCCTCCCACAGCTGCTTTTCACAGTTAGATTACACCTCTGGGGATTGAACATGGATCCCCAGCATCACATGTAGCCTGCCAGGAAAGTCTGCCTTCAATATATCTGTACAAACAGATATTAAGCAGTAGAAAAGAGCAACAGTCCAGTAGCACATTAAAGTCTTTAAGGTGCTGCTGGACTCTTGCTCCTTTCTGCTGCTACAGATAGACTAACATGGCTGCCCATCTTGATCTGTCTCAATGGAAGGTATTAAGCAGCAATACTGTAATCAGAATACACATAGCTAAACATCCATACTTTCAGTACAGTGACTATAGTAATAAATATAGAGCCAATTATTCTTTTATAAAATGAGTAGGACCAACTTCTCTAACTAAAAATAACTTGATAATAAACTTTACAGGACATTTGGGCAAAACCGGAGAGATACGCCGATACCAATATGATTGTGTTTTTTCTCTCCTGAAACCTCTCTGCCCAAGTTTTTGATAGGTCTGGCTAATATTTTTGGGAATCATTTGGGGCTCGTTTCTTTCCCCAAGATTTCTAGTTTAATGGTCTGACTCTTTTTTTTGGCCAGGAAATAAAATGTCAAAAATAAATACTGGGAAAATATCCACCATGTTATACAGCTTCCATTATGGTGGAAAGTGCTGTCAAGTCACGGCTGATTTATGGCTACTCTATGGGGGCTTTGATGAAAAAGTCGTTCAGAGGTGGTTTGCCATTGACTGGGTTGCAAAGAGACCCTAGTATTCCTTGGTGGACTCCTATCCAAATACTAACCAGGGCCAACCCTGCTTAGCTTCCGAGAGCTGACAAGATTAGGATAATCTGGACTGTCCATTACCTGTAGAAAATATCTTCCCACTCAAAAAGTGTATCCTTTTTCCCTCATAAAAGCTTTCTGTAAACATGACCAAAAAACAATCAGCGAACAGGTCAGTTTACGTCTACTACCGCATCAGAATTGTCAACAGGCTATGCAAAGTAAAGGTTGTATTCAAGCCTTTGCACAAGATCCAAGGACATCTGAACAAGGATAGATGACAAAAACTATGGTAATGCGTATGGTTTTGAACTATGCATTGTAGTATTATTGATTTAAGCAAAACAACATTTTTCTCCACTGTAAACACAATGCACATCAAATGAATGTTAACAATATGTTTAACTTTTTCATATGC
>NW_015208692.1:0-1322 GCF_001447785.1 Gekko japonicus | reverse complement strand
CCAAAGTAAACCTTCCCGGGATCCGGCTGCAAGACTTTGCCCTGCCTTATCTGCAGGCCTCTTTCCTCTTGCAAAAGCAAACCCCTCCCCCCCCAAAATCGGACTCTCTAAGAAGCAACTCTGTGAGTTTAACCCTTGCAGTGCTGCAGAGGAAGGCGGAAAGAGTCCCGTCCTCTGCAGGAGGAGCTTCCGCCAGGCTGCAGTCGGCAACGCCCTATGGAGCTCAATGGGTCTACTCTGGAGTAGCTGTGCCCGGGGCTGCGCTCCCAAGAGTCTCCAGTGCTGTTCAGCGTCTCAAGGGGAAAAAAGATCCACATTGTCTTCTCGTATGTTGCCTATCACAGCGCAGCATCACCCATTCATACTGATGTCTCAATGAATGCGGAACGTAGTCTTCGAAAGCAGAAAAAGACACTCAAGCCCAACCCAGAATTCAGTCACACCAGACACGAAGCAAAGCCGAGTCTCTATGGCTATGAAAGCTGTAGAGGCGAGGGCTAGAGCGTCCAAGTTCCACTTCCCTCTAGTGTGTGCTGGTGAGTCCCGCCCCTGTTGTTTGCAGCCGGAGCTGCCTGAGGCAGTTCTCAGAGCCCAGAAGAGTTGAGGGTCCTGGAAGGTAAGGTTTGGGCTGGGCCAGGGCTCTGTTTCATGGGTCTCCTCTCCTCAGTCCTTACTGGTAGATATAGGCTGCGGTCACACGGAGCATTAGCCATGCTACAGAGACGGAAGATAGGCAGATTTTCCGGGTGCGATCACAGCGCCACATCTGGGAAGCGTAGAGCTCCCGTGGCGAACCCGAGGCTTCCCGCCAAAGAGGGGTAAAAAGGGTAAAAAACTAGTACCTCCGAGGTACTAGTTTCCAGAAACCACAGGGCAAGGGCGGGCGCCTGATCGCGTTTCTGTTGGTAAGTCGTGGCATCCAGTGCCCGCCCATGTCCCGTCGCTAAAAGGTTTTTCCCCCCAAGTCTCTACGGGATGTGCACAAGCACCCAATGGCGCATGCGCCCACTTCTTTTAAAAACAAACAACACAGCCCCCTCCTCTTTTCCGTACGCCCCACACCTGGCTCGGCCTGCTCGAGAGGAACTCTCTGCACTGGGCGGCAGAGGGGGCGATGTAGGGGGCGTGGCGGGAGGGCGGCCTGGCTGAAGCTCCTGGAGGGGACCGGACGGAGCACACGTTGCATTCCTCTGCAGCCCTGGAAGGGGTTAAACCCAGAGCCTTTTGCTAGGGAGGCCGCTTCTTTGCCTCCTTTGTCCTGTGATCGGCACCTCCACCTAACTATGGGACCTCGAAGGTGTTAGATCGCGCTAACAAAGGAC
>NW_015208691.1:0-1307 GCF_001447785.1 Gekko japonicus | reverse complement strand
CATTCCGGCGTCGATCTCTCAGCTCCTGTGTCCATTGATTCCGGAGCCTGGTCAAAGCTGGCGGTGAATTGGGCGAGGAATCTCTGTGCTGCAGCAAAGCCTAATCCTGTGCAGGTGTTTCCTGGGAGGCTCTATCCTCCTCATCACTTAGGGAGCTTTCAGCCACAGGAGCCAGCCTTTATAAGTCTCTGCTGCAGTACGTTCCTCAGGAGCCTGTGGTGTCAATTCCACATGCTCCTGGCTGGCAGGTGCCTCATCGGGGTAATCAGCAGGGGCAGGCATGACAATTATCCTCAGAGAACATTATTTTAAGTTTCAGACTAAATGCCAGTATCCAAACTCTAGATTCAGTGGAATGCTGGCCAAGTCCCAGTCTAAGGGCAGTACCGGCCACATATTTCGGGATCCCATAGATTTAATGTAAAAATTGTATTAGCAGCCAACCTATAGTTTCATTTATCTTATGGACCTAGATTGCTGCTCCATATAGTAATTGAAACAATACCTTAGCATTGAAAGCTATGATTGCTGCAGAAAGGCATTGGCCACCTTTCCTGAACAAAAAGGGCATTACTGCTGCACTATAGCAGGCTGCTGATGCCATCACAACCTTACATTGAGGTTTTCAAGTTAAATGCACATCATAAATTACCCCAGATATTTAAAAGACCTAACCTGCCCTGCTTGATTACCCTCCAAAATCCATTTATATCTTAGATCTCTTCTCACTTTTGTAAAAACCAATATCTTGACTTTACAAAGTTAATGGTCAAACCTTGTTTGCGACAGTAGTTAGAAAAATGTATTAATCTTCATAGCCAGTAGGAGACTGTGATATTATTGCTGCATTTGGCATATAATAAATTAGGTATTTCTAGGGCCACAAGTTTTGCCTTCATTGAAGACTAGAAGACTAAGCGGTCCCATAAGGCTCAACTATAAAAATAAAAGTATATAAAAAATCCAAAAAGAAGCTTCTACAGTATGAAATGCAATCTTTCATTTTTAGGTCTAGTTAACAGAATAAGAAGCAAAAGGTGGGCATGGCTGGATGACCACACTTCTGGTAACATGGGTGTGTGGCCTAATATGTTAATGAGCTGTGCTGTCAGGGCTGTGGCCTAATATGCTAATGAGTTCCTGCTGCTGGGTGTGGCCTATTATGCCAATTTTTCTACAAAAAGAGCCCTGGAAAAATGTATTAATCTTCATAGCCAATAGGAGACTGTGATATTAACGCTGCATTTGCCATATAATAAATTAGTTATTTCTAGGGCTACAAGTTTTGCCTTCATTGAAGACTAGAA
>NW_015208690.1:0-1382 GCF_001447785.1 Gekko japonicus | reverse complement strand
TAAGAAACCAATATTCCTGTTGAGTCCTGCAGAGGCTATTACAAGTTGTTACAAAACTTGAAACAAAAACCTGTATGGTGTAGGGGTTAGCATGTTGGACTGGAACTGGGAGACCTGAATTCAAATCCCTACTCTGCTGCAGAAGCTTGCTGGGTGACTTTGGGCCAGCCACATGCTCTCAACCTAACCTACCTCACAGCATTGTTGTGAGGATCAAATGGAGGAAAGGAGAGTGATGTTCATAGACCTTTAGTGGCATATCATCAGTTGTAAGGTATATAAAACATTGTTTCATAAAATTAAAATCTAAGATTCCATACAAGTTTAGTACAATCAAAATAGTACTATCTAAAATTTTGTACCTTAAGAACTTCTGTAAGAAACTTGGCAACATCATTAGTGATATCAGGGATCGAAACATTCAAGAGAAATTGACATTTTGACTTGTTACTCAATAACGTTTAGGAAGGAGCCAAGTTAGAACGAATTTTCTGCGAGGTAGCTCATTCGACATTTATATGCTCAATCGTGTCCAGGGAGTTGAGATCACAGGGGCACAGCCGTTCTTGTCTTGGGATTTGATGGTATCTGCCATAGAGTATTCTAGAGAGAAATGCATTAACCCTGGACAGAAGAAAAGCTCTGCGATGAAGAGGGATGTCAAGATTGTAAAAATATTGGGGCATCTTACCTAAATGGTTAAAGAGGCTAAACATGGCAGGCAGGGGTCGTTTCGTAGAAAAAGAGCTAGGGGAACTCATTAGCATAACTCATTAGCATATGCCACACCCCCTGACATCACCGGAAGTGTGTCATAAATCTACACGCTCAGGAATTCGCTTGGGCACAAGACCCACCAGGATTTATGTTTAACATTTCATATACATGTCTTTCCAAAATTAACCATGTTTTCTATTAAATAAAACTTATCTATTGCACAGCAACCACAATTGAAATCCATACCAAAGAGCTACTTAAGAATACAGCAGCTTTGCCTATCTTGAGGGAATTTTTTTAAATGTTCCCCAAGGTTCTCGTTATGACTTGCTTTTGACTGGCCTCTGCCATAGGAGGAATATTCACTGTGAGCTGAAGTGTTGTCTTTGTTATCACAAAGTCTGTGAAGCTACACATCTGTTCTTTGGGATGGTGCCTAGTAGAAATCCTCTGTTTCGCCAATATGCTATGGTACAAAATCACCCAGACAACCCAATTACTCCAAAACTGAAATCACACATGGTTGGCAAAATGCAGGGAGGCTGAAATACAAATAGCAAACAATCTTTCTGCATGAACATAAGAGATGTCATGTCAGATCAGACCAGTGGTTCTAGTCCATCATGTTGTTTCACACCAACAGTCAACTTGATTGCACTGGAGGG
>NW_015208689.1:0-1561 GCF_001447785.1 Gekko japonicus | reverse complement strand
CTAACTCAGCTTAGAGGGAACACTCCTGAAGAGCCACTCTAACTTTCAGGAAGTTCCTCCTAACGTTCAGCCGAAAACTCTTCTGATTTAATTTCAACCCGTTGGTTCTGGTCCAACCTTCTGGGGCAACAGAAAACAACTCCGCACCATCCTCTATATGACAGCCCTTCAAGTGCTTGAAGATGGTTATCATATCCCCTTCTCAGTCATCTTCTCTCAAGGCAAAATAGACCCAGCTCCTTCAACCTTTCCTCATAGGACTTCGTCTCCAGGTAACTCCCAACCCATCACTGGTAACCCAAGGATAAGAAGATAAGAGAACTGAAGCCAATGTCAGGCCAGGCCAATGGCCCGTCCAGTCCAATACTCTGTCACACGGTGGCTAAAAACACCAGGTGCCATCAGGACCACTAGGAGCCCTCCCACCCCCCAAGCACCAAGAATACAGTGCATCACCTGCCCCAACCTGTGAGTTCCTATCTATCCTGGCCATGATTACATTGTTCCTTTTTAAACTATGAATCTTTACCACGATCCCAAACTTCATCTTCTGAGAGCTTGGATGGATTTAACAGATTCTACTGGCACGCAACATTCCAAATCACAGGGCCCAAAGGGCATTTTAAAAGCTCTTTCTAGTTAACTGTCCTTAGTGTCACCAACTCCAAGTTTGGAAATACCTGGAGATTTGAGGGTGGAGACTGGGAGACTGGGAGAACGGGGTTAAGGTAGGGGAGGGACCTTGGTAGGGAGGAATGCTCATTGAGTCCATCAGAGCCAGTTTGGTGTAGTGGTTAAGTGCGCAGACTCTAATCTGGGAGAACCGGGTTTGATTCCCCACTCCTCCACTTGCAGCTGCTGGTGTGACCTTCGCTCTGAGACACCTTTGGGTAGTGAAGGGCAGGGTATAAATCCAATCTCTTCTTCTTCTTTTACCTCACAGGGTGTCTGTTGTGGGGAGGGGAAGGGAAAGGAGTTTGTGAGCCGCTCTGAGACACCTTTGGGTAGTGAAGGGCAGGGTATAAATCCAATCTCTTCTTTTCTCTTCTTCTTCTTCTTATTCCAAAGCAGTCATTTTCTCCAGGAGAAGTGGAATAACGTTCTTAATCAAACAAACACAAATAAATAGGTCATTTTTATAGTGCAGAGAACTGGGTTTGATTCCCCACTCCTCCACTTGCAGCTGCTGGATGATCTTGGGCAAGCCATACTTCTGACAAGAGCTGTCCTTGAAAGGGCAGTTCTTGAAAGAGCTTTCTCAGCCCCACCTACCTCACAGGGTGTCTACTGTGGGAGGCGAAAGGAAAGGAGTTTGTAAGCCACTCTAAGACTCCGAGTGACGGGCAGGGTATAAATCCAATCTCCTCCTCCTCCTCCTCCTCTTTTTCTTCTTCTTCTTGGGTGAATTAAGCAGCAGGTTCGTACTGATTCTTCAAACCCAGCATATTTTTGGGGAAAGCTATTCTTCATCTATGGCAATGTGATTTTGTTGGCCTTTTCTATACATTTTTCTCCCTTTAAAAAAACGGAAAAGGAAGATGAAGAAGAAGAGATTGGATTT
>NW_015208688.1:0-1429 GCF_001447785.1 Gekko japonicus | reverse complement strand
GACAAAGTACTTCCTTTTATCTGTTCTAATTCATTCCTCAGCAATTTAATTGAGTGCCCATGAGTTCTTGTATTGTGAGAAAGGGAGAAAAGTACATTCACCCCTAGCGCCTTCTCCTGCCATTTGCTCCTGGGATTGCCATTTGTCCCTGTGGTACTGAGAGATGCATTGCCTCTGAGCATGGAGGTTCCATGTAGCTTTCCTTGTGACAGCTGTTGGGTAGACCAATGCTGCATAGCATAAATAATCACATGTTCAGGCTGCCTGCACATCAACAGTCTTTTTAAAAAATTATGTGCCCATGCATACAGGGTTTTGTTTTTTTTTAATGTCAGGAGGTTTGTGGAAAAAGCATAATTTCAGTGTTAGAGTATAAAAAGTTAAACCCTGTATTCATCAGTTTATTGTTAGTATTGACCGTTCCCCATGGAAACTATGTTGGAGCGAGCGACTCAGCATGCCTGGACATTTGGGCGGGGTGGGCTGCTACATCTCCTTGAATGGGATGCCTCTCTTGGTTATAACATGGGAGCTGCCTTTCCCTTTGTCCTCTCACTCGTTTGACATGGCCTTCCATGGAGACATGTATCTCCACAGGTTTCTCCTGTGGAGACAATGACCTCATACTTCCACGCACATGATGCCGGACAAGCTGGCCCTTTGTGATAGGGGAAGTACTCTTTAGCTTAGCCTTCTCTTCCTCTTCTTTTGACTGCAACCTGAATGTGAACTGGATCTGTCTGAATAAATGTAAGTTTACCTTTTTTTGCAATACACTTCTTGGGAGATTTATTTACTGCACTCAGTATCATGCCCCTATGACTGGGCAAAACTCTGCTATATTAACCAAAAATCCCAATAAATTACTTTGCCTCTGTGACCCTGAACCAGATATTGACTTTCTGGGGGTTTTCAGACTGCAGCCACCTTTCACGTTTCCATGTGATGCACTGCGCCATCAGTGCAATCCATTCAGACTCCCCCTCAGGAGTTCCATCAGTTTGGGGTGTCTGTGTGTTGTGCAGTTGTTGGTTTTTTGCACATGCATCGAAGCGCTGGAGCATCTCAGCAGCCTCATTCGCTCTGCCTTCTTTACATTGAAATAGCCCTGTTAACTCTTGCGTAAAGCATAGAGTCATAGTGAACGGTTGTTTGAAGTAGTCGGTCGGGAAATATGTCCTCTTTTGTGGCTTTTCAAAATGCGGTAACCCTACCAGCAAAAGTCTCCTGAGAAGAGACCCGTTAAAAATACTACTTCAGCGCTCCAGCCTTCTGTGCATTTTTCTGGCAGCGTCTGTTCTCAGAAAAGAACAGGCCACTGGAGTTCAAGGAACAGAGGAGTGAGGACACTGATCTCTGGGCAATCCAACAGTTGATGTCTTGCTTCTGTTGGATTGCCCAATAAAATCCCCCAATATGATGGGCTTAT
>NW_015208687.1:0-1313 GCF_001447785.1 Gekko japonicus | reverse complement strand
AAAGCTTTAGTCAGAGTGGAAGCCTTAAACAGCATCAAAGAATTCACTCAGGGGAGAAACCATATAAATGCCTGGAGTGTGGAAAAAGCTTCAGTCAGAGTTCAAATCTTAGTTGCCATCAGAAAATTCACACTGGGGAGAAACCATATAAATGTCTGGAGTGTGGAAAAGGCTTCAGTCATAGTTCAAATCTTCGTCGTCATGAGAAAATTCATACGGGAGAAACCATATAAATGCCTAGCATGTGGGAAAAGCTTCAGTCTGGGTTTAGAACTTACTCCTCATCAAAGAATTCACACAGGGGAGAAACCATATAAATGCCTAGCATGTGGGAAAAGCTTCAGTCTGGGTTTAGAACTTACTCCTCATCAAAGAATTCACACAGGGGAGAAACCATATAAATGCATGAACTGTGGAAAAAGTTTTTGTCAGAGAACTCCCCTTACTGTTCATGAAAGAATTCACATGGGAAAGAAACCATATAAATGCCTCGAGTGTGGAAGAAGCTTCAGTAAGAGTGGAAATCTTACTTCACATCAAAGAACTCACATTGGGAAGAGAAACATATAAATGCTGGGAGTGTGTCTAGACATTGCATCAAAGCAAATCGGATCAGAAAATTAGAAAGCAAGGCAATGAAACAGTATATTACATACAATACATAATGTAGCAAAAGCTCTCTAAAAATATTCAGAGATTGTGTAAAACTGAGTAAAACGTTCTCCAACCCTGTTTCCCTTGTAAAAATGTCCTCTAGCACCATTCAATTTTAAACATCCTGTGGAATGAAAAATTGTGGGAGTCTTCCTGACCTCATCAAGCAGGCCATTCCACCAACTGGGAGCCATAAGAGAGAATGCTTCTGTTCTGTTCTGTTGATCTCACTGATACGAGCAAAGATGTTGCAGTGTAAGTCTGTCCTGTAGAGATATGAGACTTAGGCCCAGAATGACTTTGTGAGTAATAACTAGGCACTTGAATTGAACTTTAAAACTAACAAGTAGCCAGTGGCATGACTGTGAAATAGCTGCCTCACCTCACCGGCTCCGGCTGGGAGGGTGGTGTAGAAATTTGAAAATAAATAAATAAACAAATAGGGTTGAGGCATTCTGTACCAGCTGGAGTTTCTGTCTTCAAGAGAAGACCCTTACAGAATGTATCACAGTAGTCTAGCTGGCAGGTTATTATGGAATGGATCCACAGATCCAGGTCAATGTGACAAGCACTTGTCGGTGCATAAAAGATACAGCCTGGACAAGCTGAGTTTGATTTTACCCAGGGTTTTCTGCCAGGGTTCTTTCACAGGCTGGTGA
>NW_015208686.1:0-1270 GCF_001447785.1 Gekko japonicus | reverse complement strand
TTCTAGGCAGCACAGAATACATTACAGGTAGTAAGTTGTAGGAGGGAAATGAAACTTTGTACCTTTCAATGCAGTTAATTTCTCATCAAGTATAAAGAAGGCTGGTGGTAACAGTAACCAAATTTTAAGTCAGTATTGTCTTGCCCAAAAGCTGATAGTCAAGGTTCTGCCTTTGTTGCAGCTTGCATTTAAAACTTAAATGAAAATAAATGATAGTCAAGGGACCTAACCTGGATCGCCCGAGCTAGTCCAATCTCATCAGATCTCGGAAGTTAAGCAGGGTCGGCCTTGGCTAGTATTTGAATGGGAGACCTCCAAGGAATACCACGGAGATGACATGAAGGCAGGCAATGGCGAACCACCTCTGAATGACTCTTGCCTTGAAAACCCTATGGGGTCACCAGTAGTCTGCTGTGACTTGACAGCAAAAAACCTAAAGTGAACAGCTGGATGTTGCAAATCAGCCATTAATAAGACCAAGGTTAACTAGGGGATAACCTTAATGAGGGATAACATTGGTGAGGATGTGACATCACAGCCCCCCCATGTGTCTGTCTACAAATTATCCCTGTGTCTACAATAAAGACTATATAGATTATGAGGTATTCCTAGAACATTGTAGGTGGTCACTTAGAAATGATGTAACACCATTTGTAACATTGCCCGAATTTGGGTCACTGGCAATCCTAAATTTAACCCGTGTTAATGAAAGATAGGTTTCTCTGAAGACCGTATATGAAAAGTATAATAATAAATCTTCAAAGTTTTATGGCTCCTTTCTGTGGACATTGATCAGTGTTTTGAGATATTAAATGACAACTTTTTTTCCAGATTTGGATGCCTGTATCAAATGCCCACAAGATCAGTATGCCAGTGACAACCAAAATCGATGCATTCTCAAGGTTTCGTTTCTTACAAAGAGCTATTAGGAATCACCTTAACTATGATGGCTGTTACCTTGGCTGGGATCACAGCTTTGGTGCTTGGAATTTTTTTAAAAAAATTATTTATAACTTTTATACTTACAACACAGAAATTCACTTACAATAAACCTTGTGCAAAAGAGTCTTAAATTTTCTCTAAAATATAGATCAGCTCAATTATCTACTGGATATATATTTAATAAATTTATCAATCCACTTATACGTTCTTGTCCAAAAATCCTTATGTGCTTCTTCATCTTTGCCTTGTAGCAAACAAGTTAAGCTACCAATTTCTGTCATTTCAAACCGTTTTTTAATTTAGTTCTTCCCTCGATGGAATCATATCA
>NW_015208685.1:0-1319 GCF_001447785.1 Gekko japonicus | reverse complement strand
TTGACCTGAGCTCCAGGAACTTGTTTAGGGAAAATGGCATTTCACTAGACGTTTTTCCCCCATCACATATTCAGGTACAATTCTCTAAAAACAGGAGGCCTCACTTACATTCAGGTACAGTTCTCTAAAAACAGGCCTCACCTACTCACCTTTTCCTACTTAAAAAAAATGACTATTTCCTGAAGGAACCATGCTTCAATTAATCCTGTCACGTAGCTGCATTGGTCTGAAGCAGTAGAACAAAATGTAAGTCCAGTGGCACCTTTAAGACCAAGAAAGTTTTATTCCCGGTATAAGAAGCAGGTACACTTCTTCAGATACAATGAAATGGAATCGCCCCACTTCAAAGAACAAGATGCTGTAACGTCGCCTCCATGCCTGAGAGGAGACGGATGGAGTGTAATGGCAGGGTCTCAGTTAATTACTCTCAGCATCCCACAATTAAGCATACCTTTGCCCATCAGTCTCCAGTTTTGACATATTTATTTCCTTCGCCATGTCCCCCCACCCCAGAATTAAACCCAAACAAAGGGTAACCATAAAAACTAAGCTTGTTATTCCTGTTTGGTCCTTGAATCTGTTTAAACATCTTCATTATGCTGTATGCCAATTTACTCCAAACAGTAGCTATGACCTTCATTGCTGTATGCTAATTTACTGCTCATGCTCTACCTGTATGCCTTTTCCAGTGTATCTGAGGAAGTGTGTTTGCACACAAAAGCTTATACCTTGAATAAAACTTTGTATGGTCATAAAGATGTCACAGGACTCAAACTTTGTTCTCCTGTCAAGTTTGTATGACTTGAGCGAGCTACAGCAAAGTGATTTTTAATAAGCAGACGTCTATATAAATGGTTTAATACAGTTCCCTGATAGAGAACTACTTACAATGGGTGAATTAGTTGCCAGTGGGTCTCCCTTCTCCTCTAACAGGGGTCCAAGTTCAGCCAGTTCCACAACTTCCTTCTCTCTGACATTATTTGAAGGTCCATTTCCTTGGCTGTTTACTGATCCTTTACGGGACGACATCTGGTCAGAACACAAGACACCAGACCTGGACTTCTGCAAAAGCAGAACCACCAGACTTCTCCAGCACCCTTATGAATTCTCGCTAGGAAGAAGAAAACATTACTTTGCAGACCAGTTTGTTTCTAAATACATTTGCAACCTAGATGCACAGCAGTTGTTCCTTCCTAGTAAGCCCAAGAATCTTCCAAATACTCTTTTCCATTTACCTGATAAAAATAGATCTTAAGAAATTAGTCTGTATGTTTCAATTAAATCCAAGAAAAGGAGCTAGTTCTGAATAAGAACACTCA
>NW_015208684.1:0-1307 GCF_001447785.1 Gekko japonicus | reverse complement strand
AGGGGAACATCTACCTATCCCTGCCTTTAACCACATTATCCATTTGCCACTGGTGCTGAGGAAAGTCAGACAAGCTCTTTTCCCTCTTTCAAAGCACGTTCCTGTCACCTCCCTTGCTCACATTCAAGACACAGGGTCATTTCCCCCTTTTACTCGAATTTTGCTCAAGATCTTTTTTTGGCCATCCCTTTTCCCAGTCAAACTTCTCAAAGTATTGCTGCCTCAGTTCCAGAAGTACAATGACATGGAGTTTCACCCAGGGAACTAACTGCAGAGGTGAACGCTCACTTGCCACTACAGTTGCCAACTGGCCCAGAGAAAAACATCCTGTCCTGGTAAATTGCATCCTTCCTGCCGTGACCTGGATGACCCAGAATAGCCCAGTCTCATCAGACCCCGAAAACAAGTGGGGTTGTCACTGGTTAGTATTTGTATGGAAGACCACCAAAGAAGTCCAGGGTTAATATGCAGAGGCAGGCAATGGCAAACCACCTCTAAATGTGCCCTGCATAGAAAACCCTGGAGATCACCATAAGTTGGCTTGATGGCACTTTATCGGCATTATGGGATGGGCACACACACACACACTACATCCCATATGTCTCTATTAAAAGAACAAGGCATTTATTTTCTCCAGCAATTGCCCTTCCAATCAACACTAGAACCCTAGTAGTCAGGCTACACAAAGTATGTATTTTAAAGTGAAGAATCTGACAAGGTGGTTCTGCTCCCCTTCCTTTCTACAATTTTTCTCCTTGCAACTAGGGAGGCCAAAGCAAAATGAACTGAAATTAACACATCTCTTGTCAATTGCAAATGGGGTGGGGCTTAAAATGAGAAATTCATTCCGATTTCGACTGCAGGAATTTTGTACAAGAGAGAAGATGCTTTAGAACTGATAGTGGGGCAGGTATGGAGCCACAACTCCAAACCAAGTGAGAGAACAGTGCATTTTTTTGACATTATTACATTGTTTACATTGGGATTTAAAGCAGATTACACAAAGTGAGTCACTGCAAGCAACAGGATGGGACATTCAGTAAACAATGAAATAGAATTTAGGTTGTAGAACCAACCCGAAATCTAAAAAACAGAACTGAAGCAAAGCATAGGTGTCAACATGACACATGAAATGATACAAGATTACATGCTAGGATTTTGGGATGGGCACAGACCTGAATCTGAGCCAAAGTCTGTACCAGACTGTGCCTGGTTTGGGTTCGCGAACATTGGTTTGCAAATGGCACCTTCCACCAAACATGCACCAAGTTTCTGCTCGGTTCAGTTCAGGGTTTGGCCTCCCTGAT
>NW_015208683.1:0-1305 GCF_001447785.1 Gekko japonicus | reverse complement strand
TCAGCAAAAATTGCCTGCCTTCCAACCCCAGAAATCCGCTTTTGGATCCAAGCCTAGGAACAAACTCCTATAAAACTGATATAAATTTTGCAGAGCACCTTTCCCACCCCCCTCTTAACTGTTAGATGGGTCCCATATTATTGTTCGGGGCTACTGTATGGCACTTTTTCCAAACTACTTCCCACACAAATACTTCCAAAGAGTTCTAGTGTTAATCTTTAAGATTTAATTATTTGTTGTGTTAAGATGTATGTTCTACAATCCCTTGGGCCTGCTCCAGTGGGCCTTCTGGGATTTTTTTTAAAGCTGTAATTTGTTAGATCTGTCTGTTCTAGGTGGCTGGTGTTTTACCTGCGGGCTTTAAATATGATGAAGTTGTATTATAAGGATTTCTTTTAAAGATGGATGGGCGTTGTTTTTAGACACAGTTTGATGTGTTGACACAGTTCTTATGTTTGTTTTAACAATGTGATATAGCTAAGCTACAAGCAAAAGCAACTTCTGAACCAAGCTAAAGAAAAAGCCTGATCAAGCAGTAAAGTTTTTTCATCTGGAAGGCTAGGCACCAGACAAAGAGCTTTTGGGAGGGATTTTCAAAGGGGAGAAGCCACTGCAGAAAGAAACCCCTAGATTTCATAGTCAGGCACTGCATCTCCAAGGGTGGGAACATGAGTAGGAGTGCCCTTGCCAAAGATATTAACTAATGGGTAGGTTCATATGGGAGCTTTCCGTTCTTCAAGTATCGATCCATCTAGGACTCGAAAGGTAATAACCAACCAGGACTGCTTAAATTGTGCTCAGAAACAAATAGGCAGCCCTTGTGAACTTTTCAATTCAAGCGAGACTCTGAACCTTCTGCATAGTTTTCAGAGGCAGTCCTGTGCACAGCACATTGCAGAAGTCTAGTCTGGATGTGATCAGAGCATGGGTAGTTGTGCCAGTGGTGGCTATTCCTTGAGAAACATCGGCCAAAAGACAGTATGTGCCACAGGACAGACCTGCACCTCTAAGCACAGATATAATATCTTCTGCAAGCTCTGAATCTGCTCCTTAGGGGAAGTTCAGCCCACCAGTGTTAATATGTTGTGGCAGAAGCTTAGGTGAACTAGAGCTATTTTATCTGATTATACACAGGATGGGGGAAAGCAATGGGACCCAAACACCATGAAATGCAGTACCGTCGGTGGTTCAAGATAAGCATGATTATCATTTGCTGCTGCAGCAACTGGCAACAGTAGTAACTTGTTCTTTGGTATTTTTGCATTTGTGTACATGATGTGCCCGTGCCTGGAAGTCATGGCAGCC
>NW_015208682.1:0-1317 GCF_001447785.1 Gekko japonicus | reverse complement strand
CAAAGATGTTATTTAAAGTTGTAGAAATATCATGATTAGTTTTCATCTGACGAAACAGGGACAAATATAAGGGTTAGATAAGGAAAATAGTTTCTGTAAACTGTGCTCCATTTACTATTTAAAATATGGGGCATGCATCCATGGCATAGCCACTATTTTCAGGTAGGGGGTCTAAAGAACTGTGTAAAACAAAGGTTACATTACGTTCTAGGACTACTATACGAACTAAAAACCACTAATTCTGCAGGTGCAGATGACATACACCCAAGGGTTCTTAAAGAACACAAATGTGAAACTGTTGATCTACTAACAAGTATACGTAATGTTATGAAAATCTCTCTCTGTGCTAGGGGACTGGAAAGCAGAAACTGTCACATCAATTTTTAAAAAGGGGCCCAGAGGAGAGAGAAGAATGTATATGTCAGTTAACCTAATATCTTTTCCAGGCAAATTAGTAGAAATTATTAAAGATAAAATCATTTAAGCACACGAAGGAATAAAAACGGCTGACAGAAATTCTGATTTTAAATATATGCTGTTGCGGTCTGAAGTGGCGGGGACTAAGATTGAAAGAGACCTTGGGGCTGTAAGTGTACAACTTCATGAAAATGTTGATTCCATGAGAAAAAGGCAACTCCATGAATTCTTAGGAAAGGGACTTTGAGAATAAAACAGAAAAAAAATGTAGTACCCTTGCAAAGAGCTATGGTCTGGCCTCTTGAGATTACTGTGCACAATTCTGGTTGCCAGATCTCAAAAAGGATATTGGAGAGGTGGAGAAAGTACAGAAGAGGACAACCAAAATGATTTAAGAGGTTGGAGCACCTTTCTTATGAGGAAAGACTGAAGAATCTAGGACATTCCAGCTTGGAAAAAAAAAACAACTATGGGGCATGAGAGAGGTTTATAAAATAATGCATGGAGTGGAGAAAGTGGATAGAGAGTTTTTCTCATTTTCCCATTATACTTATCTTGGGGGTACTCAATTAAGTTGATGGGCAATAGGTTCAGGACTGACAAAAGGAAATAATAGCACTGTTAAATTATGAGGAAATATTTCAAACTGCAACAGGATTAAACAAGGTTCTGTCAAGTGTTTTTTTTCATTATCTTTAAAGAAACTTAAAAACATCTATATTTTACGGTCTTCATATGAGGTCAGAACAATACTTTTGATATTTGTATGCAGAAGATAGCTACAGAATAGGACTACATCTGGATTACTGTCATTTGTTGTTCTTTATTTATTGTTATCTTTGTATCGGATTAGAATACGTATGTTACTTCCTGATTTTTGAATTATATTTATTCTTTGTT
>NW_015208681.1:0-1325 GCF_001447785.1 Gekko japonicus | reverse complement strand
CCAGGAGTCTGACCATGTGTCACAGGATGAAAAATACACCTGCCCTCAAACCAGAGTTCAGCAAGTGGCAATGTGAGAATACAAATGTGTTCCCTCTGGCAAGTGCATGTGTGCAAAACACCAATATCAAGCCAATTTAGAACTGGAATATATATATATATTTCTCAAGCATTCTCTGTTGGCCTTTAATTGACAAACTATTCCTGAAATGAAATGCAGAGAAAGGGGCTCATCCATTACTACTACTCAGATTTCACCACCCCTCCCGTGACTGCTGGGAAGTATTCCCTTCTTTGAGGTCCACACATGTACAACAGCATCATTAGTGGAATTTTTAAAAAGCCAACTTAGGAACCATTACCATTCATTTTTATGGCTCATAGACTCATGTCATAAGCAAATAGACATGGTATAATACAAAATATAACATATATACACACAGCACATTACAATTGCAGTTACAATTTCAGAAAATTAAGCAATTTGTTTACCAAATATATATTAACTGCCTAAAAGAGTCAATTCATTTAATACCACCCAGGGTTACAGATAAAAACTTTGCCACAGCCATCGTCACATTTGGATCATTATCAACTAAGATTAGCTACAAGTAGTAAAGCCCTATTGGCTTTGTTATTTAGCTTCTATCACCAGAGTCTGAAGCTCCAACACACATGCACACTAATGAATTTCTTTGCAACGCAATCAATGAAAAAATGCCAAATTGTATCCACATCACCTGAATAACAATTACAAAGTCGTTCTGAAAAAGGAGTCCCTAGGAATCTGCCCACTAATTCCCCAAGAGGCAAAACATTTAATCTTGCCTTGGAAAACAATATTCTATATTTGGGGACCATCAAAGATTTACAGTAAGAGGGCAAAGATTCCGGAATCGAAAGACCTAAAGAATACAAAGAATAAACCCATCGAGCAACATAGCAACCAAGGCTATGCCCAATTGAATCTATGTGCTTGCCTCTAAGTGGATGGTAGGCATGGCCCCTTTTAATGGTTGTGTGCTTTCAGTAAGCCAAATGGATCGGTCTTAATAGAGAAACTCAATCCAGCTTCCATTCCACTTTCCCCCAAAGAACTGATGATCAGCACTGTCAATGCTGAAACTGCTCATCATGGGTTTGGTAAGTATGTATGTTAGGGTTGCCTGGTATTGCCTCGTAAAGAGCAGAAGACCAGGTCAGGGGACATTGGGAAGAAGGTAATCGGGGATGGTGTGATGTCACTTCTGGGAAAACCAGAAGCCATACCTCTCTTGCATAGTATAGATATATAGATCCCCCCCCCGACTTCATTTAACACACCTA
>NW_015208680.1:0-1322 GCF_001447785.1 Gekko japonicus | reverse complement strand
CTCTTTAAGTCCCTTCTCCAAGCCAAGCCAAGCCAGCATGGGGGTGTGGGGGCTTGGAGGACACATTGCTTTTTCCTCAACTCTTCCTCCCTCTGTTGCCCCCATCTATTTCCTTCCTTCCCTCCTTCTCTCTCTTTCTTTCCTCCCTCCCCATCTAAAGTTAAATGCGTTCTCCAAGCCCTGCCACACTGCCTCACCAGCTGGCTAGCTTGGCTTGGAAAAGGAATCTGTCTCTTTAAATCCCTTTTCCAAGCCAAGCTGGCTGGCTTAAGGGCTGGTGGTGGTGGTGAACATATATAAAGTTAAAGTTGCTTTCTTTCCACCTCTCCTTCCCTCCTCATTTATTTGCTTTCTTTTCACCTCTCTCTCTCTCCCTCTTCCTCCCTCCCATTTTTTCTTTCTCTCCCCCTCCCTCCCTCTATTTGCTTTCTTTGTTTTTGTTTCTCTCTCTCTCCTTTTCTTTCCACCTCTTTCATTCTTTCCACCCTTCTCTTTCTCTCCCTTTCTTCCTTCTTCCCCCTTCCCTCTACATCTGTTTGCTTTCTTTCTTGGTTGTTCTCTTCCTTCCTTCCTTCCCCTCCATTCCCCAGCTATTTGCTTTCTTTCCACCTTTCTCTTTCTCTCTCTCTCTCCCTTTCTTCCCCTCACTCTATTTGCTTTCTTTGTTTCTCTCTTTCTCCACCTCTTTCATTCTTTCTTTCCACCCCTCCCTCTCTCTCTCTGACTAATAAATATCATTAACAAACAAATAAATATCATCAGTATCTGTTTTTACTCGCTTTGTTTTTATTTTTGGGAGTCTCATCAAATGTTAATAAAAAGCAAGTCTGCATATTTTTCAATAAAAATGTGTGTGTAATATTTGTTCATGTCTTATTTATTTATATTTACATTTACATTTATACACTGCCCACCCTGTGAACAGGCTCTGGGCAGCTTACAGGAGCCGGCTGACAGGCTCTCAAACATCTAATGTTTATTCTACGTGGCTCTTACATTAAGCAAGTTTGGCCACCCTGCCATAGGCTATAATGCAGACTCGATCCAGGGGTATCTGGGGTTCCATGGTTGTTTTTTTTAGGTAGAGGCAGCATAACTGCAGCATAACTGCTGGTACCTCTCTTCAACCCCTTCCCCCAAGTTACAAAAAGATTGGCCAAGGGGGCCCAATTTTATGGGCCCCAGAAGATGACACTGCACTGCACAATATCTTGTTTCCAATGGAGACAGGAAAGGCATTTAAAGGGAATGTGATTCTTTAAATGCATTTTGCAAATCAGCAGCTGAACTCCAAAAACATTAAAGGGCTCATGGTCCCTTTA
>NW_015208679.1:0-1319 GCF_001447785.1 Gekko japonicus | reverse complement strand
GTGGACAGATTCAAGACATACTAAGGAAAATACTTCTTTACAGATTACATAATTAAGAAGGGAACTAACTGCAGCAAGATGGTGATGGCCCTTAACTTTAGGTGGCATCAAAAGGGAAATAGACACATTCATGGACTGTAGGTGTATCTGTGGCTTGGATCCCTGGGATGTTTCCAGCAACTGAACTATTTCCACCAGTGTAGAATGACTTTTCCACCTCTCCCCTCTTGTTGCAACACCAAAGCTGCCACCACCACCCATGCTACTCCTGGAGGTCTTCTGAATTTTTGGGAAACTGATCTGTCAGGGGAAACAAGAAACAAGATTATTAGACATGCTAGCCAAATGGTGTAGAAATAGTGTATATCTGAACACAAGTTGTTGGACAACAAGGGGAGCCTTTGCCTCTGTGCCTCACCTTATTAGGCATCTGATTGACCACTGTGACTAGCGGGGATCTTCTTATGTTCTTATGTGGGAGGAGGTTAGAAAGTGGGGTGAAAGATGTATGTTGTGAAACTCATAGTGTGGTCCACTTCTAGTCCCTGTACACAATATAGCCTTGTCTGTTGTGTAGGGTTGCCAGTTCTGGGTTGGAAAATTTTGGGGTGTAGCCTAGGGAGGGTGGGGTTTTGGGGGAAAGGATCTCAGCAGGGTATAATCCCATAGTGACAGCCTCCAAAGCAGTCATTTTTTCCAGGGAACTGATCTTGATTGTCTGGAGATCCATTGTAATAGCAGGAGATCTCCAGTTGCCACCTGGAGGCTGGCAACCTTACTGTTGTATCTACTTTCCTATAAGTACCCCCAACCACTTCTGGGTGTTTCTCAGAAGTCACATAATTATACACTTGATGCCTCGAGGAATTTTAAATTTTCTCCTGCCACCACTCCAACTGGCATTGGGCAATGTGAACTGGGCTAGGGGTACTGGCAAGCCTAAATTTGCTATATTTTCTGTATTAAGGTAGCCATTACAGGTTTACCTTCTGACTATCATTCATGTCTTGTTTCAGTTTCATGTACACTGCAGACAAAAAAACCCCCAGTGAGACATCAAGGTCACTATTCCATATAATGACTTTCTGTGGTATAGAAGAATTTTTGGAAGTTATAGAATTTACATTTTTGCATTGCTTCTTAGATCACCAAACAGGACTGTAGTCCAAGTTCCTTAAAGTTATCACATGTGAGGTGTTCCTTAGAGTTATCACATGTGAGGTGTGACCGTAAATCAATGGAGCCCTGTGAACAGGGTCATCCAATAATTCTTGTTTCCTAAAATTCCACTTTCAAGATATAAAATGCATATCCCTACT
>NW_015208678.1:0-1354 GCF_001447785.1 Gekko japonicus | reverse complement strand
CAATCAATATGAGTCATCTGCACTGAACGACACGATGGTTCTTGACAATCCTTTTACACCCACCACTGATGGAGAGTTCCTCACGGAGGACCCGCAGACTCTTCTGGAGGCTGGGCACTTTCCAAATAAACCCCTTCTCATTGGCACCACTTCCGACGAACTGACTGTGCTCATAGAGACCACTTTTCCAGATGCCAAAGATGGACTAATAACTAGGGAGCAGCTGGTGGAGGCTGTGAGGAAGATGGTACGAGGGGCCACAGAAGAAGTTGTTGAGGCTGTGGTGCAGGAATACAGGAAAGAGGTCCATGGCCCCGCATCCTACCGCTGGGCCATGGTGCAGTCCAGTGGTGATTACTTCATTGTATGCCCCTCAGCAGAAATGGCTGCAAAGTTGACCGAAGCTGGGAGTCCTGTGTACGCTTACTACTTCGCACAGCACACCTCGGGTTCCGTTTGGCCTGAGTGGATTGGGGCAACCCATGGTGCTGAAGTGCCTTACTTATTTGGCACTCTTAAGACAATCCTGGCTGCCAACCAAACATGCACAGAGGAGGACGCCGCGTTAAGCCGCAGGGTGCAGCGATACTGGGCAGAGTTTGCTAGACATGGGTAAGGCATCCCCTTTTCCTCTCGTGCCCTTCTGCTCTCTACCACAGACATGCCCATTTGTTTAAAACAGCTGAATAAGGGTGAGAAAATGCCTACCAGTTCTTTCACGAATATGACTCTCTGTATTCAGCCACACACCATCCCACAATCAAATTTCCACCAGAAAGCAACACAGAAACGACACAATAATTGCGTAGAAGGCCCCACAGATGATCTGATGAGTCGAAATATCCTCCCCCGGCACATGTTTATTGTGGGGAAAGTTCACTCATAGGAGATAAAGTAAGCGATGGCCCACACTGCAGGATGGCCCACACAAAGGGCAGCAACAAGGGGCACACCCTTTGCACGATGGCGACAGGCCGCTCACAGGTCTTAAATAGGGTCTTTTAAGGGGGTGCGGCTGCCCCATGCATGCTTGTGCTGGATGGCACATCGTTTGCCTAATGAAGTAGGGTGGGACCCAGTTGCCGCTTCCACTGCCTGGTGGGGGTAAGTTCTGCAACCTGGTCATAGAATCATAGAATGTTAGAGTTGGAAGGGACCTTGTAGGTCATCTAGTCCAACCCCCTGCACTCTGCAGGATTACAGCCGAAAGATAGCCCTACATACCTACATACCTACAACATACCTGAAAGATGGTCGTCCAGCCTCCACTTGAAAGTGTCCAGCGAAGGAGCATCCACCACCTCCCAAGGCAGATTGTTCCACGCCTCAACCACTCTTACAGTTAGGAAATTTC
>NW_015208677.1:0-1254 GCF_001447785.1 Gekko japonicus | reverse complement strand
ATGTATGTAAGTGCTGTCCGGTTGCAGCCAACTTATGGTAACACCATCAAGGGACTTTGAAAACAAGTGGGAAGCAGAGGTCGCTTGCCATTGCCTTCCTCTGCAGAGCCTTCCTTGGTGGTCTCTCATGCAAGTATCAATATATAGGGTCTTCCCAGATCCTTCTATATATGTGTCATCCAGTTGCAATTGACTTATGGCGGCCACGGGTGACCCCATCAAGGGGCTTTGAAAGCAAGTGGGAAGCAGAGGTGGCTTGCCATTGCCTTCTTCTGCATAGCCTTTCCAGGTCTCTCATCTAAGTACTGGCTCCTACTTAACTTCTGGGATCTGTCAATTCCATGCCACCTTCCTTCCCGGCGTTTCCCTTGCACCAATTAAAATGGAGCAAAGTCAACCTGGGCAGGATACTCCTCACCCCTCTTCCAAAGGCTGACAACGAGGCTTTTCCTTGCTCGCACTGCTAATCAAGTTTCCTTGCCGTGAAATCTGGGCTTGGCTTGTAATGAAAAGCGAGCGCTGTTAACGGCATGTGTGCTTTCACACCTGCGTGGTCAGCATTCATCAGGCTAAGCTCCGAAACCCAAGAGTGATTGTTGGCTTACAGTTAGATTGATTCGTCCAAATTAAACTTCCTTTTAACCTCTTGTCTGGATGAAACTTGTCTTTGCTGAAATTAACTAGAACCTTTAAAAAAAAATAGGAGCGTCATTTGCAAAACAATTCCATGACCCCAGGTACCAATCTGACCGGTAATGTCCAAGTTGGGGGGCGGAGATCACAGACACCCCACAGGTAGGGTGTGCGTAATCCTTGTGATAATGCACCGCCTTCCCTGCCTAGCCCTGTGTTGCTGCTCTTGTGCAGCGGTGCTAGAACGTGCATGCACAGGAAAGGGGGGCGAAATAGCGAAGCAAGCAATCTCCCTTCCTTGGGATATTTGCTGATTAGGCTCATACTCAGGAATTCTACTTTGGTTGGAGCCATTGGGAGTCTGAGAATGGCTAGTGGAGTATCGGATGGGCCTGCCTCCTGTTCTGTATCTTTTAATAGCACCCGGCACCCTCCGTCCAATGCGGCTCCTAGCAGGGCTGCCTCTGGCAAGAGCTCAAAATGGTGTTTTGTCTGAAAACAACCTATTGTAGCATCTTAAAGGCCAGCAGATGTACATTGTGGCATCAGCTTTTATAAACTAGAGATTCATCTGTGCGTGTGTGTGTCCGCATATGAGTGTGTGTGTACCTGGAAGTCATG
>NW_015208676.1:0-1339 GCF_001447785.1 Gekko japonicus | reverse complement strand
GGGTATAAATCCAATCTCCTCCTCCACTGAGATGCCAGAAGAGACAAAAGGGACATCATCCTGGCCATTGGTTCTGCCCTGGCTGACTACATTCATGGAAGACTGACATGGCATCAAGCCTTCCAGCATTGCTTCATTACAGTCGCAACTAAGCGCACTGGGGAGGAAATGTAGGCCAGTGAAAAAGTGCAGAACCGCCCTCCCGGGTCCAGTTCTGGACATCTCTAAGCAGACAGGGCTGTGAAAGAGATCCCCGCCCCCAAAGAGCAAGTGACTATCATGCTGCTGAACTGGATAATCCAACCATGTAAGGCTGCTCCATGTGTAACTGGATGCTCCAGACGATTTGGGCACACAGGACATAGGGAGCGTCTTGCAGGATCAGACCAGAAGGGTCCCTCCTCTGGGTCAGCATTCTGATGCCAACAAAAGCCAGCTGGGTGCCACTGGAAGCCCCCAAGTAGGGCACAGAGGTAACAAAAGCCTTCCGCCCTGCTGTCTGTACTAACCTGCTATGCTAAGAGAAATACCGCCTGTGAACACAGATCATCCAAGCTGCTCCCCCATATTGATCTCCTGAAGCTAGCAACTATGAGTTTCACTGACCAACACAGAGTTCTAAGGGAGAGAGAGAAAAACTCAACCTGGATCACAGTGAGATGGGAGGGGGGGCATTTTGCACCATTGAGGGCAGCCTGTGGAAGCAGAGGGGAAATGTGGGGAGGGGGGAAGAGACAGTAATCATGAAGTCCTCCTGACGGCAAAGGAAAACAGACCTACATTTATGCAGCATGCTTGATTCATCATCTTTTTCGGCTGGAAAGATCCAGCAAGACTAAGGAGGAACCTAAGGGGGGGGGACATGAGGAGGGAAACAGGAAAAAAGCTGGCCTTGAAACTGGCTGGTGGAGCACACAGAGGCTCAAGAGCCTCCTCCGGTTACGTGAGACACCCTCCTGGGATTCCAAGAAGCCAGCCTCCACATGGGCCTGTGTCAAAACTGCAGCTAGTGAATGCCAAACGCCAGTCCCCGGCATGACGTCTTGGCCTGTTGTGCCACCAACCCTTTCTTTGGAATGTGGAGCTTATCTTGCAAGCTCATCCAGGAATGACAACAGAGAGAGGTCCTCCACGCCCTCCTCTTCTGGAGCACGTCTTAAAAGGCTTATCACCTACTTGGAGGGCATATCTTGCCCGCCTTCCCCCTCCCCTTGCTCCCAAAGAAAAGGCTGCATCCCTTTAAAAAACGCTCCTTTCCAATAACAACACCTTTGCAAAGTCCTTAGAGCGCAACCTGGCCAGGCCTTTCGAGGGGAAACGCTTCTGAGTGGACCACATG
>NW_015208675.1:0-1318 GCF_001447785.1 Gekko japonicus | reverse complement strand
TCATTGCTTGTTACTGGGGGTAAATAAGAGGGAATTTTCTTAGACCACAGCTTGCTTGTATTTGGTGAAATGGTTTCTGGCTATAAAGATTCTGCTGTAAATCTGTTGCTGTCTTCAAGATGACACAAGACTGTTGTGTTTGCTGCTAAAGACTGATTTAGGTACTGGTGAAATTTTTAAACAAAGGTACCTCTGCCTCAATAACTAGATTCATAGGAGGTGTATTGTGATGGTATTTTGGAATAGGGAGGTTTTTGCATTTTGCAAATAATATGTTCCTTGTGCATACAGTGTACCACTGGCCAGACTGTGCCTCTTCAAATTTCAGGCAGTAAATCTTGCACATTTTTTTTTAAAAAAATCCTGATTCTGCTAACCATGTAAGTTAATCCCTGGAC
This sequence comes from Gekko japonicus, assembly GCF_001447785.1. Taxonomy (NCBI): domain Eukaryota; kingdom Metazoa; phylum Chordata; class Lepidosauria; order Squamata; family Gekkonidae; genus Gekko; species Gekko japonicus. The sequence continues at coordinate 920 of NW_015208675.1, read as the reverse complement.
AAGTGTTTTCTGAAATTCTTCTGGTTAGTCCAACTCCTATACCGTAGTTCATACTGGATTTAAGTGCTGTACACTTGTGTGAAATGGCTAGAGCAGTCTCATCGTTTTGTATCTTATGTCCTACCAATCACTCTGTCAAAGAATACAGACCCTACCATGATAGAAATAAAGCCCATTGTTGTTGTATTTATAGTTTACAGTACTTTTAAGGAAATTGCAGAAGCACAATGGATAATCCTTAGCAGGTAGGGTAGGCAGGGAAGTACTTCTTCAAAGATACTTCAAAGATACTTGCTGATGGGCAGGGTTAGAAGAAGTATCAAGTGTCCAAGATTACTACTAGCATACTATAAGGTCACAGATGGATAATCCGGGCCAGGTAGGGTTGGCAGAAATCAGCATATCACACTTTCAGATGGATGTGGGGACTGAGGGAGAGAAAATTCTTAGTAAATGTTATGAAAACCTTGTGCCCCACCTAGACTACTTCTGTGTACGACTGTCTGATAGCCACTGGCCAAATATATCATAATACTATAAATGCAAAAAGGACAGAAAAAACAGCCATAACTTCATCTCCACTGCATGTTATTTCACTGCACAAACATGAATAATTCAAGATGGATGGCCGTGTTAGTCTGTCTGTAGCGGTAGAAAAGAGCGAGAGTCCAGTAGCACCTTAAAGATTAACAAAATATGCAGCAGGGTATGAGCTTTGGCTCACGAAAGTGAGCAGTGACTCATGAAAGTTCATACCCTGCCACATATTTTGTTAATCTTTAAGGTGCTACTGGACTCTTGATCTTTTCTATTAATAATTCAACTGCCTTCAAAAGCCACCTTAAACAATGCCTCTGGAACTGGTGGGGATCCTCCTGATAACCTCTGGGGAACTGTTCCGAAATACAGATACCTGGGGT
>NW_015208674.1:0-1347 GCF_001447785.1 Gekko japonicus | reverse complement strand
GGGAGACCACCGAGGACGTCCAGGGTTGTGACCCAGAGGCGGGCAAATAGCAAACCCGCCACTGAACGTCTCTTGAAAACCTCACAGTGTCGCCATAAATAGGCTGTGGCTTGACGGCACTTTGCGGCACTGCTGTGGGTGTCCATTCGTGTCTCCGGCTGGGGAGGCCTGGGTTCGAATCCCCACTCCGCCATGGATGCTTGCCAGATTATTTCGGGTCGGTCGTGTACCTTTATATACCTTTCAGCCTAGTCCACCTTACAAGGTTGTTAGGAGGACAGAAGGGAGGAAAGGAGGATGAGGTAAGCTTCCTTGGGTCTCCTTGGGTATAGATGGAGTAAATCAGGCGATCGATCTATAAACCGTACAGCACACCAATGTCAAGCGCATCCAGGGCAGAGAGGAGCTAGTGGCGTGCCTGCTCTTTGATTTAATGTGCATCGCAATGTTGCTCTGTACCGCATGGATCTCTGGTTTTCGATAATCACGAGCAGTTTAGTAGCCTATCCCATTGGCCCCGGGGGAGAAGGTGCGGCTAGGTTTCCCGACGCCTTCTTAAGAAATGAAATTGACATACGTTCCAACAAGCCAAACACCGGCCGGATTTTTAAGAGAGGCTTTAAGATCAATACTGCGGTTAATGGAGGGTAAACCCCACGTCCTCTGCGGCGCTCGGGGGATTCAAAACCTGAGCTGCCAATTTGATCTCAAGGAGGCTCAGCGCGCACAAGGTGGTCCGGCCTCTGTCAGAGCCGCCTTGGATTTTGTGCTCGTACCGTTGTAATGCACAGTTTTGGTCCTTTTGTGGGATGATTATGTCGCATCAACGGAACCCCCGCCGAGCGATTCCATCCCCCCCTCCGCCTTGCCTGCCTATTCAAGGGACCAGATACCCTTTTCAGACAGAAACAATTGAGGAGATAAATGTATCCGAGAGTACATGTGCCACAACAATGTCTATCTCCCACCCTGTGGATATGGAGAGAAACGCATTTCCCACTATCGCTCGCACAGTTGGAAACAAAATGTGGTCATTTAAATAAAAATGGGCCGTGTCTCCTCGCCGAGGTGTTTTACATGACAGTTGCGGAGGGAGCCGTTTGTTGGAACAATGGGCAACAGCGTGAGATGGAGTCACGTTCGCTCTGCTGGGATTCTAGCAACCGCTGGGTTCTTGGGGAGGATAGAGCTTATGCCGCCAGTGCCCGGCCTTTTCGGTACGGCGACCCACAAATCCAAGTTGACTCGGTATGCTGACCCATCTAGTTCGGCATCAGGGATGGGCATGAACCAGCTGAGTCAGTTTGGTGGCGTAGTAAGGAGCATGGACTCTTATCTGGGAGAACC
>NW_015208673.1:0-1356 GCF_001447785.1 Gekko japonicus | reverse complement strand
CATAGAACATTAGTGATTCAGCAGAGACAAGACTAAATTCTAGGGCAGCAAACGCCACGCCCAACTCCCAAGGATAGGCTATTTACATACCATTAATTCCTCATTGGTCACCACCAGAGTCCACCACCACCAAAGTTCAAGGTCAGGGGTGGTCCAGGTGGCCAAACTTGTTCAACCTAAGAGCCACACAGAATAAATGTTAGATGTTCGAGAGCTGCAAGACATGGACAAATATTACGCACACATTTTTATTGAAAAATAAGCAAAATTGCTTTTTATTCACATTATAGATTCGATGCTGTGAAACAGCCACACGTGGTGCCCAAGCTGCCCTTTGGCCACCCCTGTTCTAGAGCTCCAAGCTCAGCCAGTCTCTGGTAGACAGTCCTGGGATGTTCCAACACATAACACCACCCAAATAGAGTAAGAACATTGCTTCTTTGTAGTTCGTATTAAATGCTAAACTTTTCAGAATTCTCCACCCCCCAAAAACGTATTTCAGTCTCAAAAAACTTCTTTTTGTTCTTCCGCAGGGGCAGATGTTGTAAAACTAAATGTTAAAAAAGCTCTCAGGACAAATATATCGCCAGCCAGGAGGGCCCTGCGGGATTGCTTTTGAAAAACCAGCAACCCAAAGGGTGACTTTCCACGGGCCGAACATCTGGGATGGAGGCTCTTTCCGAGGGGAGCTGCCTGGGTCTTAAGGAGCACAGCTGGATTCGAGGCCAGGCTCCTGGTTGGGCTCTGAGGTGTGGCTGGACTCGCATCTGGCTGCTCTGGCTGCTTCCACAAAGATGGGTTTTTGGCGCATCCACATGACCTCGCCTCCAAATTCTGGGTCTTCTGTGCTGCCGCCCCCAGCCCATTGGGCTGCAGTGTTTTCCTAATTTGGGAAAGCGCCTCTGCCTACTGTATGGGGAAGAAAATGCTCACTTTGGCAGGCCTTGCCCACTTTGGGGGCATTTTCCTTGCCTCGGCCTCCCCACGGCTGCCCTCCTGCCAACCCCATTATACTAAGGCATTTTAAAACCACGATTCAATAAAATATTGGTATAACTTAACAGTAGTAGTTGATCAGTAGTTGATCAGGCTATGTCTATTACGGATTTTGAAAATGCTTGAAAACAGGCACTGAAGCTACCCCTTTTATGCCACTGGGAGCGGCAGTATACTTAACCGTCCCAGGTTTAAGCTGCTCAGGGCCGGCCTGCTCACTAGGTGAGCTAGACTCTCACCTAGAGTGTGGGGGCATCATGGGGACACCAAAAGCCCCCCGCCAAAAGTGCTGCGCTCCCTGGCCACCGCTGCCTCTCCCCCCCCCTTCCGCATGATTTTCTGGGCGCATGCTGCTTCAGC
>NW_015208672.1:0-1400 GCF_001447785.1 Gekko japonicus | reverse complement strand
GCAGCCATTTTGTGGTTGCCCCCGCCACACTGTATCATAATTCCAAGTGTGCCAGCAGGTTCAAAAAGACTGAGGTACCCCAATGCAGATTTTATGTCTGCCATGGCCCAAGTTGGCCGAGACATCATAAAGGCAACTTAAAAGAAAACACGACTTTAGACAGAGAGGGCTTAAAATGTGGAATTCGCTGCCTGGACGAAATGCTGGACTAGATGGACCACTGGTCTGATCCAGTGGTGCTCTTCTGCTGTTCTTATGAGGGGAAGTCCTTGGCCTCTGTGCCCTTTTGTTGGTCCTCCAGAGGAACTCGTTGGTCACTGTGTGAGAGGCAGGATGCTGGACTAGATATGGACTATTTGTCTGATCCAGTTGGGCTCTTCTGATTTTCTTATGAGGGGAAGTCTTCGGCCTCTCTGCCCTGTTGTTGACCCTCGAGAGGAACTGGTTGGTCACTGTGTGAGAGACAGGATGCTGGACTAGATATGGACTATTTGTCTGATCCAGTGGGGCTCTTCTAATGTTCTTATGAGGGGAAGTCCTTGGCTTCTGTGCCCTTTTGTTGGTCCTCCAGAGGAACTGGGTGGCCACTGTGTGAGACGGGATGCTGGACTAGATGGACCCTCACTGGTCTGATCCAGCAGGGCTCTACTGATGTTCTTATGAGAGGAAGTCCTTGGCCTCTGCGCCCTGTTGTTGGTTCTCCAGAGGAACTGGTTGGCCACTGTGTGAGAGGCAGAATGCTGGACTAGATATGGACTATTTGTCTGATCCAGCAGGGCTCTACTGATGTTCTTATGAGAGGAAGTCCTTGGCCTCTGCGCCCTGTTGTTGGTTCTCCAGAGGAACTGGTTGGCCACTGTGTGAGAGGCAGAATGCTGGACTAGATATGGACTATTTGTCTGATCCAGCAGGGCTCTACTGATGTTCTTATGAGAGGAAGTCCTTGGCCTCTGCGCCCTGTTGTTGGTTCTCCAGAGGAACTGGTTGGCCACTGTGTGAGAGGCAGAATGCTGGACTAGATATGGACTATTTGTCTGATCCAGCAGGGCTCTACTGATGTTCTTATGAGAGGAAGTCCTTGGCCTCTGCGCCCTGTTGTTGGTTCTCCAGAGGAACTGGTTGGCCACTGTGTGAGAGGCAGAATGCTGGACTAGATATGGACTATTTGTCTGATCCAGCAGGGCTCTACTGATGTTCTTATGAGAGGAAGTCCTTGGCCTCTGCGCCCTGTTGTTGGTTCTCCAGAGGAACTGGTTGGCCACTGTGTGAGAGGCAGGATGCTGGACTAGATATGGACTATTTCTCTGATCCAGCCGGGCTTGTCTGATGTTCTGATGTTCTTAAAGTTGTTTTGCGTTGTCCGGATAAGAAAGACTAGATTGAGAGCCACCTGTGAAGGG
>NW_015208671.1:0-1367 GCF_001447785.1 Gekko japonicus | reverse complement strand
TTTTTTATAAGAGAAGTCTACAGCATTCAAGGGGAAAATATCACCTCCCCTTTTGGCAATTATTGAGGCTGTTCTATCTTCCAAAACACAATCTGGGACAAGGGAGCTTAGAGCAGGGTCTCTCTTAGATGGCCAAATTCCCCAAAACAAATAATTAGCTTGGGTGTTTGCCATGTACAAAACACACACCTGAACAAACTAAAACGATCCCACACAAAAGTAGCTGGTCTTATCTTGCTAAACACACTAGTTCCTTGAATGTACTTACACACTATAAAGGAAACTATGAACACGTGAGGCAGCTGGTCTCAAGAAGAGGAAAGAACATCCAGCAATGCTCACCAGAACTCCAGTGGGTGGGGCAGGGGTTTTTCCTCTGTCCAGTTAATCCTAGTGGTTGACACTTTTGTCTGACTTGGCACCTCCTCAAAATGTTGCACAGTCAGCCTGTGCTTTTTGGGGATTGTATTCTCCCTTCCTACTCTACTGAATCATACGTTCGCAAAATGGAACTCCCAATCCAATTCCCAGTCTTCTGTCATTTCCCTTATATCTGGGCACCCTCCTGCCCCACCAAACATGCAGCCTTTACAGCTGTAGAACTTATGTTTTCAGCTTCTGTGCCTGGTGCTCTCTTCACCATGATGTTGATGTGTGATCTCAGAGTAGTCTTTTGTGCACGGCTACCCATATGAAAAATGCAGACGGGCTCATTCAACTAAATCTACAAGCAAGGATTTGTGATGTAATGGGGTAGGGTGGGGTGGGGGTGGAGAAAAGAACCATGGGGATTCAGGGCTATTTCCAGTTTTTCCAACAGAAAATTTGGAGTACGTGGGAAGCCCGGGGGGGGGACGGGACACCTCCAATTGTATGTTTTCTCTTTTGGAATGAATGAAAGGCTTTTAAAGACAAGGTTTTACTCACTCAAAACATGTAGTATGGAGTTTTGATTAGTTAAGAAATTAAGTATTGCATATATTTCAATTTCCCCTAAATTTCCATTTCCCCCACACACACCAGAAAAACATGTGTTTTTTTATGACATCAAAACATTTGGAAAATTTTTGTATGTAGTAGGGAATAACTAATGAAATCATGAGAGGGAGGACAGGAAGGGCTGCATCAGTGCTTAGTTCTTGTGGCTCTTTCTTACATGCCCAGGGAAATGCCAATCACTACTGTGGGGTCAGGAAGCAATTTTCTCCAGGCCAATTTAGCCAGGGATCCTGGACGGTTTTGAGTTTTTTTTCTTGGCCATCTTCTGGACATGGAGTAGGGGTCAGTGAGGTTGTGGGGGGAGGTCGTTATGAATTTCCTGCACTGTGCAGGGCATTGGAGTAGATGATCCTGGGGGTCCCTTCCAA
>NW_015208670.1:0-1346 GCF_001447785.1 Gekko japonicus | reverse complement strand
GGTTTATATCCCACCCTCCCCGCCGAAGCGTGTTCAGGGCAGCTCATAAGCATAAATATCAATTAATCATTTAAAATCCTCCTAAAACATTAGAACATGTTAATAAAGCATTGGGACAAAGTTAATAAAAGCGAGAGCAAGGTTATTTATAAAACATCTCAGGTAACCGTATATTCCAGTAATGTTCACACTAGCTCAGTTCTCCAACTATTATGCGGCGGTTAAAGTGGTAAACCGAGCACAGGCTGGAAATAGGGATGGTAAAGCAGGGACACTCCTCGGTGTATAGTGCGGCTCCTTAATCAAAGGCCTGGTGGAAGAGCTCTGTCTTGCAGGCCCTGCGGAACTGTAAAAGGTCCCGCAGGGCCCTAATCTCTTCCGGAAGCTCATTCCACCAGTATGGAGCCACCACCGAGAAGGCCCTGCCCCTGGTAGTTGCCAGCCTGGCATCCTTAGGGCCTGGGAGGGCAAGCTCATTTTGCGTCCCTGAATGCAGTGCTCTCTGGGGAACACGGGGAAAGGTAGTCCCTTAAGTATGCCGGGCCCTGACCAAATAGGGCTTTAAAGGTGAGAGCCAGCACCTTGAAATTAATCTGGTATGCTATTGGCAGCTAGTGCCGTGTCCTCAGCGCAGGTTGGATGTGCTCCCGCATAGGGCCTGGCTGCAGCATTCTGCACTAGCTGCAGCTTCTGGATTTGAGACAAGGGCAAGCCCCATGTGGATTATTAGAACTGTAGGTGTGAGCGGGTGGAATGGACTCCACGGATCAACTAGTCCTGGCGTAGGTCTTCGGGGGAGGTGCTAATTCCTAATTATTATCATTATTACCCTGCCCTATCCCATGAGTGGGCTCAGGGTGTCTACAACGGCAAGATCCATAAAACAATAAAAGCGATACAACCCATAAAACTCCAGATGGCACAATAAACAGTAGCAGAGAGGACCCGTGCCTCATGTCAGGTGAAGAGAAAGCTCCCGTGCCCAAGTGATCTTATCTAAGGCAGCAGGGCACTGGGAAGGGGCCCCGGGAACAGGGGAGGCCAGGATGGCTGAACATCCACTGCCTCAACCAAAAGCTTGGCGGAGCTATTGTGGCAGGGCTATAGGACCAGTGGGAAATCAGAGTTGGAGGTCTCTGCCCAATTGCTGTGTAGCCAGACGTCTGTAGGCTGACTGTCCCAAAGCCCCATCAAAATGTGGTGTGGAGCCCACAGGCCTTAGACGTTGCGTCATGTGCACCTGATCGCAGTGGCTGCTGGTGCCCCAGTCCTGTGTTGTTGTGTGTCATTATAGTTGCATTGCTCCTGTATGCACATGTGCAGTATCATAAGAAAGAAAGTGGTGT
>NW_015208669.1:0-1389 GCF_001447785.1 Gekko japonicus | reverse complement strand
GATATTTGGTTGATACAGCAGAGTTTTGCGCAGTCACAGAAGCGTGATACTGACTGCAGTAAATAAATCTCCCAAAAAGTATATTGGAAAATGAGGGTAGACTTACGTTTATTCAAGTCGATCCAGTTCACATTCAGGTTGCGGTCAAAGGAAGAGAGAGAAGCCCAATCCAAAGACGACTCTCCCTATCACAAATGGCCCGCTTGTCCGGCACCATGTACATGGGAGTATGAGGGTGTTGTCTCTACAGGAGAGACCTGCAGAGACCTGTGTCTCCATGGAAGGCCATGTGGATGGAGTGAGAAGACAAACAGAGAGAGGAGGGGTCAGAGGGCCGCCCTCAGGTTAAGACAAAAAGAGGCATCTCATTCAAGGAGATAACACCTAGGCACACTTAGAGTGATGTAGCGCCCCCGCCCCCTTAAAGGCATGCTGAGGCACTAACTCAGCAAAGCCTTAACATTAGGCCTGGAACCTGTTCTTCTATCCTCTTGTTGCCAAGCAACGAAGATGGTGAGGGGTCTGGGGACCAAGTCCTAGGATGAAAGGTTGAAGGAGCTGGGTATGTTTAGCCTGGAAAGGAGATGACTGAGAGGTGATACGATAACCATGTTCAAGTAGTTTTAGTGATCAAAACGATTGTACAAATGTTGCCTCTTTTTAACCCTGTTGTATTTTCAGTAGTTTTATCATCTGGTTATTGTAATTTTTTTTAAGGTTTTATATTGCTGGCTATGCGCTGTAACAATAAAATTCATTCATTCATTCATGTTCAAGTACTTGAAGGGCTGTCATATAGAGAATGGTGCAGAGTTGTTTTCTGTTATCTCAGAAGGTTGGACCAGGAAACATTTGGAAGACCTTCCAGACAGTTAGAGTGGTTCCTCGGTGGAACAGGCTTCCTCAGGAGGTGGTGGGCTCACCTTTGGAGGCTTTCAAGCAGAGGCTGGATGGCCATCTGACAGCAATGCTGATTCTGTGAACTGAGGCAGATCACGAGGGCAGGAAGGGTTGCCTCAGTGCTTAGTTCTCGTGGCCCTTTCTTATATGCCCAGGGAAATGCTGGTCGCCACTTTGGGGTCAGAAAGCAATTTTCTCTAGGCCAGTTTGACCAGGGGTGCTGGAAGGGTTTTTTTGGGGGGTCATCTTCTGGGCATGGAGCAGGGGTCACTGGGGGTGTGGGGGGGAGGCATTTGTGAATTTCCTGCATTGTGCATGGGGTTGGACTAGATGACCCTGGAGATCCCTTCCAACTCTATGATTTTATTATTTTATTTGCTTGGGAGATAGAGGGGAGGGTGTTATGAATTCTGGCCTTCACTATTTAACCCATCTTGCTCTCTGGTTGTATCTCTGGTAAGTGTATTTTATGGCTGAATGCTGAATTTT
>NW_015208668.1:0-1366 GCF_001447785.1 Gekko japonicus | reverse complement strand
TCGCTTCTTGACACTTATACAGGTTTCTCGGGAGACTTGAAGTGGTCTGGTACTCCCATCTCTTTAAGGACTTGCCACAGTTTGTTGTGATCCACAAAATCAAAGGCTTTAGCATAGTCAATGAAGCAGAAGTAGACTTTTTTCTGGTACTCCCTTGCTTTCTCCATAATCCAGTGAATGTTAGCAATTTAATATCTAGTTCCTCTACCTCTTCGAAACCCAGCTTGTACTTCTGGCAGTTCTCTCTCCACGTACTGCTGCAGCCTAGCTTGTAGGACCTTGCTAGCGTGTGAAATAAGTGCAATTGTGTGATAGTTTGAAGATTCCTTGGCATTGTCCTTCTTTGGGATTGGATTGTAAATGGACCTTTTCCAATCCTGTGGCAACTGTTGCATTTTCAAAATTTGCTGCCATATTGAGTGCAGCACTTTAACAGCATCATCTTTTAAGACTTTGAATAGCTCAGCTGGGATACCGTCATCTCTGATAGCTTTGTTGTTAGTAATCCTTCCTTTTTAAAAGTTTTATTTATAAACTTATAAATTGTTTACAAGAAAATAAACATATACAAAAGTAAATATACATTAGAGTCTATTATTTCATTCTTTCTCAATCCATTCATACAGTCCCGACCACCTTTTCTCAAAAACCTTTTCATCTTTCCCACATAATAATATATTCAGCTTATCGGTTTCTGCTGCACTCATTAATTTATATATTAGCTCTTCTCTTTGAGGTGATTTATCTGATTTCCAATATTTAGCCCAAAGGATTCTTGCTGCAGTCAAAATATAAATCATCACATATGATTCATTATAACCACATATATTACATTATAATCATATTCCTTTGAAATCATATTTAATAAACAAATTTCGGGTTTAAGTGGCAATTCTACTTTTACTACTTCTCTTATTATTTTCTGAATTTTCTTCCAATAATTTTGCATTTTAACACATCGCCACCACATGTGAAAAAAGAGCCTACATTGATTTTGCATTTCCAACAATTACTTGAACAGTTTGGGAAACATTTTGCAATCCTTTCTGGGGGCCAGTACCACCTATGAAGTATTTTAAACACATTTTCTCTAAATTAAATAGCTCTCATACTTTTAGTAGTTTTCCAAATTTTAAACCAATCGTCTATTTCAATACAGTATCCTAAATCTTTCATCCATGATATCGTAGTAGATCTAACAACATCATCTATCATAAAGTCTTCTAACAGAAATTTATATATCTTCTGAATCAATTTTTCGTTTGAAGAAAGCCAAATTTTGTCCAGTTCGTTTTTGTTATCATAAAAACTTATAGCCATATCTTTATTATATATATATTTTAGCTGTATATTCTCCCACCATGTT
>NW_015208667.1:0-1345 GCF_001447785.1 Gekko japonicus | reverse complement strand
CTTTCTTACAGTCTGAAAACATTTTTCTTGCAGTTGAAATAATGAACATAGCTATTATATACTTATTAAAATTCAGCAGGGCCACTAGAGGCCCAACAGAGTTGACCTTAGAGCTACCATTTGTCCATCCTTTTAATAATATCACTCTCCCTATTACAGCAGTTGGAAATCCCATGTACAGGAAATGGAGGAAAGGTTATGCCAGAAAGCGGTTTCTTGTGGTCTCCAAAGATTGCATGAAAATTGTGGTTTAAAACAAATGATGCAGACCCCTAAAAGTCTGTACAGACTGTGTGTGTGTGCTGCCCTTATGCTGCCTGCAAATATAGCGGGGAGGAACTAAGCCATAACTGGATAGGATAGAGACTTTCTTTCAGCCTGAGGCCCAAAATCAGGGGAGCAAAACAGTCGTGAAAAGCGCACAGCTTTAGTCTCCCCTTCCTATTTTAGAGATATTATGAGGAAATTCCATTCGCTGAGGTTAAATGAATCTAGCTTGCTGATAGACAAGAGAACTTCCTGCCAGGTAGCAGCTACATTCTGTGCTTCTGGGTCCTCTTGCCTGCCTTTCCATACAGTCAGTATGAAACAGGAGAGTTCATCAGGTAGCAACTCTACCAATAGGCAGGCCTGCTCATGCGCAGTCCCTATGTGTGTCTGCACAGAAGATACTCGATGAACAACAGGTAAATGCAACCCTGTAAGCTTAAAGTACTAGTTGGGGAGTGGGGTTGACCTTGAACACATATACTGAATCAGACCATTGGTCTACCAAAGTTAGTATTGTCTACTCAGACTAGCAGCAGCTGTCAAGGGTCCCGGGTAAAGGTCTTTCACATCACCTACTACTTGGTCCTTACATCTAATGATGCCAGGGATGCCACCTTCTGTATGTCAACCAGAAGCGCTACAACTGAGCTACAGTCCCTTCCTCATCGTAATGTGGAGTATAACATCCTTAGACGCATGCTGTGACACCCCCCCCCCCAAGTTAGATGGGATATTCATTCAAATACATATTTCATTTGGATGTTCTTCTGGTGAATCATTGCTTTCAGTCGCATACACATGCAAATGATTGTATTGAAAGCGATGGAGTCATAAAAGGGGTGCAGATTTTAATGGACACTCTGACACAAAGTGGCAAGATTTTCATGTATTTACACTTACAGTCTATGATCAGATATTTAGTAATGTGTTCCAAGAGCCAGAATTCAGGGAGAGAGTAGGTAATATAGATAACTAAAACGAGGGAACTTTGTTGACAAGTTTTTAAAGAGATGAATAACCTTCAATATGATTTATTGTTGATTTTAAAAAAGGCCCGTTTTGGAAATAAATACAA
>NW_015208666.1:0-1349 GCF_001447785.1 Gekko japonicus | reverse complement strand
GGGCTAGCCTGGGCCATCCAGGTGAGGGGAAGCCTAGCTCCTCTTATGTTCCAACACACTCTTCAGTGGGGAGGTCACTTTCTCACTGCCCCAAATACAGCCCGCAGTGCTGCCATCTCTCACAGACCGTGGCAACGCAATCTTGCAAAGTGCTTTATAACTCCCTTTTGCCCGGACAGTAGCCCTGCGAAGTGCATGCAATCCCCATTTTATGAGTACTTACTGGAGACTAATCCTGGCTTAGTGGAGGCAGCAACCTAAACTCCGGGCCGAGGCACCTTGACTGAACACAGTCTAGCCATTTCTCCACCGTTCCATTCTGGCCGTTTGCACATCACAGGGAAACGACATGGAAAATGAATCGGCCAATTGCTCTGTTGTACATGCAGACCAATTTTCTGCATGTGACGAGGGCTGCGGATTACCCCTTTGCTTTCCGCCACATTCACTGGGGGGGGGGGATCGATCTGACTTTGCATTAGAGCGGTCCGATGAGTGTCCTCTTTAATGGCCGCTGAACTTAGAGTGCGCGCTGGATCGATCCTCTGTCTATATTTCTCTGCTCGTTTCAGTATGGGATATAATGTGTGGAGTCCTGGGCCGCAGGAGGACAGGTAGAAACACCACACCAAGGGCAGTAGGGGCTGTGGCTCAGTGGTAGGGCATCTTCCTGGCATGCAGAAGGTCCCAGGTTCAATCCCCGGCATCTCCAGCTAAAAAAGATCTGGCAGTAGGTGATGTGAAACACTTCAGCCTGAGACCCTGGCTCGGTGGAAGAGCCTCTGTTTTGTATGCAGAAGGTCCCACGTTCAATCCCCAGCATCTCCAGTTAAAGGGTCAGGTAGGAAATGGTGTGAAAGACCTTGGTCTGAGAACCTGGCTCAGTGGTAGAGCCTCTGCTTGGCATGCAGAAGGTCCCAGGTTCGATTCCCAGCATCTCCAGTTAAAGGGTCAGGTAGGAAATGGTGTGAAAGACCTTGGTCTGAGAACCTGGCTCAGTGGTAGAGCCTCTGCTTGGCATGCAGAAGGTTCCAGGTTCAATCCCCAGAATCTCCAGTTAAAAGGGCCAGGCAGGATTTGATTCCCCATTCCTCCACATGCAGCCAGCTGGATGACCTTGGGTCAGTCCCAGTTCTCTCAGAGCTGTTCTCTCAGGAGCCGTTCTCTCAGAGCACTCTCAGCACCACCTATCGCACAGGGTGTCTGTTGTGAGGAAGGGAAAAGAGATTGTGAGCCGCTCCAAAGACTCCTTTGGGTTGTGAAGGGCAACCAACTCTCCTCCTCCTCCTCCTCCTTCTTCCCCCCAACAGATCCTCTACCCCTGAGCCACGGCCTTTCCCTTCCCACGT
>NW_015208665.1:0-1366 GCF_001447785.1 Gekko japonicus | reverse complement strand
AACTGTCAGAAAGTTCTTCCTAATGTTTATACCAGTATGCTGCATATAGATGGGTGGACCGAGGTAGAGAGAATGCTTCTCAGTATATAGCCTTTTCTCACCACTGAGAAACTACAGAAAGTCCCACCTAAAGTGTGTAAAATGAAAGAAATCTGACTTTGTTTAGAAGCTAGAAAATTCCAGTGGCCTTGATCCTCTTGAGGCCTCAGACAGGCAGGGGAGTATATTCTACTTCTACCCATTTCCTTCTCCTCCCTTCAGGCTACTCCTGTAGGGCTCCCTCTGCACTTTCTCCAAGTGTTGGGGCGCTGAGATAGCTTGTCACTCTTCTGCTCAGACTCCGAGTGTGGAAGCTTATGAAGCATCTAACAGCCTCTATAGTCTCTGCCCCTGATTCCAGGTATTACTGTTGATGTTCAACAGTAGCCACCCCACAAAAGTCACCATGGGGTGCGGTCAGACGACATGCTGGGAGCGGTTTAAATTGCTCCGGCTCTGATGCGGTCTTTTTTAACCTGGAGAATTGCGATCACACTCACCTCCTTGCTCTGGATCGCTACACTGTTGTTTTTCTCTCTCTCTGTTTGGGCATGCGCACAGGCAGCCATCTGTGGAAGTAAATGTTTCGTGCGTGCACAGAACAGCGATTTCCTCTTCAACCCGACTGCTGTAACGCTTCCCTTTAAACTTTAAAGGAACACTTCCCTTTAAACATTTACCACCGAAAATGGCCTCCGTGAGATCCCAAACTCGTCTAAAGGCTAAATCTAGGCATCATTTAAACATTGTTTTTAATAACCCTGTGGCGGATCTCCGCCTATGCGCACACCGCGAACGCTTTTTTAAAAATGATGGGCGAAAAGCGGAAGCCTTGGGCAGCTTTTGAGCGAGGAGGGGGTTTAATTCAGAAGTGGCTCGACACTGGAGGAGCGATCACACGGGAAAAATGCAGCTGGAATCAGGAAAACACCACTTGGGGACCTGGTATCAAAATACTCCGGGTTAAAGCAGTTTTGAGTCAGAAAGTGACGTCTGGGGACGGGAGACAGATGTTGACCGTGTGATCACGCAGATAAAATCCGTCTCTGAGGTGGGCCGAACGCAGACTAAACGGCCTATCTGAACGCACCCATGGTGTAGTCATTAGAGTTTCAGAATAGGACCCTGAATCCCCATTCTGCCCTGTAAACTGACAGGGTGATCTTGGGGCAATTACACATTCTCAGTCTAATGTACCTCAGAGGCAGGGCCAAGATTGACCATTAAGAGCACATGAATGCTTCCTGAAGGGGTGATAGCCTCCCCCTCCACCTGGGCCAGCTAGCCCTCAGACAGAAGGGCTGAGGAGAAGAAGAAGAAGAGATTG
>NW_015208664.1:0-1462 GCF_001447785.1 Gekko japonicus | reverse complement strand
AACAGCCATAGGAGGTTACCAAGCCCAGAAACAGAAGAAAGTGTGAGTCTCAGGACAAGTTGAGGATGAATATCTGCAGTGTACCTGCATGCAATTAGGCCAGGGCTTTGGTAGTCAATTAGCTGGTAGGGTGCAACCCAGCACCCTATTTTTTTTCTTGTTTCATTCAAGGTCTTTTAGATTTTATCCCCAAGATTCAACTGGATACCAGAACACATAGGCAGGGGCCACAGTAACCATGGGTACCATACTGGGGATAGCTGGCCTAGAATATATACAATATCCCATATCAAAGTTTAATGATCAGTATGATGAAACCAGTCAGCCATTCCCAATTTTCTCACCATGGAACCACAATAAGCCTCCAAGAAAACGCAAAAATCCAGCGCAGAGTTCCCTCGAACACAGTCTGAAAACCCCTGGCGTGAAGCAGATTCTTCTAGACAACAAGTAGCTTTAGAAAGTTAACTGAACATCATTCTCTCTAGTGAAGGGGAAAAACAATATGGATGTTGCAAATGCTGAAGTGATGCGCTCTCTCTCTCTCTCTCTCTCTCTCTCTCTCTCTCTCTCTCTCTCTCTCTTTTATATATATATATAGCGCATCTCTCTCTCTCTCTCTCTTATATATATATGTCCAAAGTAGCTTAAGGGACTAGGGTTAGAATGCAGGATTGGAGTTCTCTCTCTTTGTAAAAGGAATCCTAATAGTAAAATGTCCATCTACAGGGAATAAAATGGGGTCTCTCCCATAAAGACCATTCACATACATACTAGTGGGACCTTACAGAGTCTGCAGACAGAGTAGTTTGTATATGAAAAGATGACACACACACATCCCCGCTAAAAAACAACAACGATGAGGCCTGACGTATGTTCATTAACCCCTAGGAACCAGATAATATTGTACAGTTTAACAGCAGTTGAGACCCAAGGAAGAAAACACAAGAGGAAATTGCCCAGTTTAAGTAATCTATCTATCAATCAATCATCTGTCTGTCTGTCTATCTACCTATCTATCATCTATCATCATCATCTATCAATCTATCATCATCTTCTATCTATCGTCATCATCATCATTATCTACCTGTGTCACTTTTTATCATACCTGTCTTTGAAAGAGAGCAGAGCAGTGTACGTAGTTCTCTTTTATCCCTACAGCAGCCATGAGAGTTAGGTGAGAAAGAGTGACTGGTTAAAAGTTCACCCAGTGACCTTTAGGGGCAGAGTCCTATTTTCAGCCTGTGTTTTCCCCATTCTAGATCAAGAATCTAACCACTGCACCACATTGTCTCTCATTGGTCACATACAGACACTGTTTAACTACTTGAAAAAGAATAGAGAAAAGGGCCTGCCTTTATTCATATTTAACAATACTTTTTTTTGGGGGGACACCTTACCTATATATTGAGCTTGTCCATTGTGCTAGCAGGAAGTGAAAGGAGGGCAGTTTCCTATCAAT
>NW_015208663.1:0-1369 GCF_001447785.1 Gekko japonicus | reverse complement strand
GGGCAAACCACTTCTGAACATCTTTTGCTGTGAAAACCCTCCAGGGCTGTAATCAGTCAGCCGAGACTTGACGGCACTTTCCACCACTAGGGTTGATTTGGTTGGTTTTTTTTAGGATTATCATTTTTCTGGTGTATTCCGTTTATACCCTGTCTCTCTTTCACTCTCTCTCTCTCTTTTTAAAGTTTTTTATCAATCATTTCAACAAATACAACAATAATAACAATAATAGTTGAACGAAAATAAACTACCAGCTTTCACTACCTAACACTGAGTTTTGTCAATATATAGTTCTCTGTAACCTTATCTCTTTTATTACAACAGGGCTATACATTTACTATTTCTGTTATTGAAAATAACAGAAATCTGGATGTTTCTGCAAGTCCACCAACTATGAATATATGAGCCAGCTTCACTACAGGCCTTCCAGTACAGTGGTGAGTTAGTGGGAGTCATACGGTGAAGTTCTGTGGGGGCTGTATACCATCGTGCCACTAAGTTAAACAACAGAAAAAGAAAGTCGACGAAAATTCAAGAGAAAAACTCGAATTGGCCAATTGAAGACGAATAGGTCAGTATAGTCCGGTTCTGTTCTCCTTCTCTTTCCCGTAGAGTGGCCGATAGAGTCAGAGAAAGGGTGGCCAAAACCCCACCTGAAGCTTCTTTTCTGTCCTTCACCACAGCTTGCTCTACTACTATTAGAAGGAGAGTTTTTTAACTATTAGGAGGAGAGGTTTTTTTATCTCCACAAACACACACACCCCAGCTCCATGGAGAAAAGGCAGGGTTAAAATGTACTCAGCAGAGACAGACAGGTGTCTTGTCACGGCAAGAAAACTTTGCACTTGTCAGATTTCCTTAAGCAAAGACGTCATTAAAGAAACAGGTAGCGTGTCATCCCTAGGAGTTATCAAGGAGCAATCTTGAGCAGGTCTCCTTGGAGTCCTAATCAGGTCTATTTAATAGGGCTTACTCCCAAGAAAGTGTTGTTAGGACTGCACTGATGATCTATCAGATTTCCTTCCTCCCTGTTCTTCCAAGGGCTCTTTCTTTTCAATTTTGCCTTCACAACAACCCTGTGAGGTAGGTTAGGGAGGGAGATATATATATATATATCATCCAGTAAACAGAGCAGGGCTTTCAGCCTGAATCTCCTGGTTCTGGTCCAGTGCTCTCCACACCCCAGGTTCAGTTGCCCATTTGCCACTATTACCAGCTGGTTGCCACCCCGCCATCTTATTGATGGGAGACCAAAATCACGTCACACCCAGCTGAGGGCATATATATGCAAAGTAGGTCTCTGACAGGTTAAAGACCGGAAGAGCAGTTTTGAATGAGCATGTATTGGCTTTCTGATCCGCTGATGGGC
>NW_015208662.1:0-1430 GCF_001447785.1 Gekko japonicus | reverse complement strand
ATCAAGTTGCCATTCTCTCACTTGATGTTCAAAATGTTTTTGACAAAATATACTGGAAATTTATCTTTGCTACATTGACTAAATTTTGTTTTCCTCATAAATTTTTGAAATAGATTAGAATTCTCTGTTCTTCTCTAAGATCCAGAGTTCTGACTAATGACATATTTTTGTGCCATTCCCTAACTGCTGTTTTATCTTTGGATTTGGACAGGTGGGCAGCCTTAGACTCAAAATGAATATTATACCTAGGATTATTTATATTTTATGTGCAGTTCCTTTTCATGTATCTTAAAAGGTAAAGGTTCCCTTGCTCGAAAGCCAGTCGAATCCGACTGTAGGGTTGCGGTGCTCATCTCCGTTTCAAAGCCGAAGAGCCAGCGCTGTCCAAAGATGCTTCCGTGGTCATGTGGCCGGCATGACTAAACACCAAGGCACACGGAACGCTGTTACCTTCCCACCGAAGTGGTACCTATTTATCTACTTGCAATTTCTTGCTTTCGAACTGCTAGGTTGGCAGGAACATGTATCTTACAGATATATAAATAAAATCAATACTTTGTTTCAGAAATTTATGTGGGGTTCCTTATCACCTCAGACTTCTTTAAAGAGAATACAACTCCCATTCAGTTTTTCCTATCTTAGTTTATATTACCAGGCATACTTGCTAACAGTCCCGTAGCTACAGCAGGGCTCTTGAGGGCTTCGCCCCCTTTCTTAAAGGCACAGCCCAACAAGTATTTCTCCTGTAAATGCTTTTTTCAGTCATTTAAAAACATTTTTAAAAGGTGTGTGCTCCTTTAAGCAGAGTGGGGTGCTGTAGTTGACTAATTCCCCCACTGAGCAAGGAGGTTGGAGTAGGTGACCTCTAGGATCTCTTCTAACTCTGTGTCAAGAAACTGGCTTCCTTTAAGAGAGTTTTTCTTTCTAAGTGTTAACTTTCTTGACTATAGAAGTCATCGCCTCCACCTTCTGGCTTGTTATCAGAATTGTTGCTTACTTGAAGAAGTGATTAATTTACAGCATCTGAGAACTGTCATCTAAAGTGGTTGACAGCTTGCAATTTAGAGATGTATCCTGGTAAGAGCTTTCTATTGGCTAAATGGCTTTTCTTTCTGCACTGAGAACTTCAGCCCTGCCAGAAAAAAAATATTGTCCCATAAGCCACAGAATCCTGGCTATGGGCCTGCTTTAAAACTTGTACTAATTATTGGGATGACTTCTCACAATTGGACTTTCCATCTTGGACTATTGGAGTCTTCGTGTCTGGTGCCCCTCTATAAGCAGAATGCATGAGGGTCTACTTACCCTAGAGTGGATCTTGTTCCTCATGCAATTTCTACAGCTAGAGAACAATCGTGCATATTATCATGCCAATATAGATTTGACCCATTTTCACATGTTAATTGAAAAGTACTGAGAAACGTTGAGTG
>NW_015208661.1:0-1385 GCF_001447785.1 Gekko japonicus | reverse complement strand
TCAGGGGGCCTAGCCCCGGGATGCCCCCCACTGTGGCTATGGGCCTGGTGGAAAGGTTGCCCTTTGGCTCTGAATGTTTCATGTGCTGCTCCCCCACCCTAGCAACTCAGAGCAAAAAAAGGCTCGGCTGACATGAGGCTGTGGGTTAACACGCCTTGGCTGGACTGAGCAGGCTCTGCAGCTGTATCAACCCTCCCCAGCGTCCACTCAGCGGCAGGCTCCTGCCTCAACCACACAGAAACCGGAGGGGGGGGGAACCCTCTGCAAGAAGGTATTCTGCAATTTCCCCGGCTTCAGAACTGAAGGCGATACAGAAAGCAGATATATCAAAGTTCACCCTGTGCTAACATTTGTACTTTCAGACTTAATGGGTACCACTCATCCCTCACTCCCCCACAAAGATCTAATTTTAAAGGAAATTAATGTGACAAAAGGGCACTTATTTCCCTGTCAGTTATTTTGCTTGCGAACGAAGCTCAAGTCAGATATATTCCGGCTAAAAGCAAGTTCATGTTAAAAGCATTACTTTCCTTTAATTGTAAGTTTCCTACACACCCTTCTTTAGACTGTTCAAATGACACACGGCAGCCGATGCTGGTTAAGGAGACTGCCGGAAGCTAAATGGACCGAACTGCGGCTATTGTACTTTGGTCACATGACGAGAAGACAAAGAATCCTTGGAAAAGACAACAATCCAAGGAAAAATGGAAGGCAGCAGGAAAGAAGGAAGACCCAACAGGAGATGGATGGACTCTGTCAAGGGAGCCATAAAGGCCCTCCCCGCTTGCAAGACCCAAGAGAGGCAACGTTAATGATAGGGCACTTTGGAGGTCATTAAGAGCTTGGGGCTCTTTAGCTTGGAGAAACGGCGGCTGAGGGGTGACATGATCGAGGTTTATAAGATTATGCATGGGATAGGGCAGGTCAAGAAAGAAGTACTTTCCTCCCCTTCTCACAATACAAGAACTCGTGGGCACTCAATGAAATTGCTGAGCGGTCGGGTTAGAAGTTCTTCACCTCCCCTGATAGGACATGGTCTTCAAACCCCTCACCAGCTTTGCTGCCCTATGCCGGACTCCTTCCAGCTTATTAACACCCTTTCTAAACTGTGGCACCCAAAACTGAACTCAGTACTCCATGTGAGGTCTAACCAAAGCATTGTGCAGCGGCACCTATACTTTGTGGGACCATGACACTACACTTTAGCTAATGCAGCCTTAATCACATGAGCCTTTATTTACTGCCACATCACACACCACTAGAGCCCTCCAGATCTTTTTCACAGGTGCTACTTCCCAGCCAGGTTTCACCTATCCCATATCTAACTCTGCAGATGAGGGCCACACTGACACTAAACAGGTTTTCCTGCAAGCTTGGGGGAACCC
>NW_015208660.1:0-1288 GCF_001447785.1 Gekko japonicus | reverse complement strand
AAGAAGACAAAGCAGGATTACAGCTGCATGTCAAGAAGACAAAGCAGGATTACAGCTGCACATCAAGAAGACAAAGCAGGATTACATCTGAACATCAAGAAGACAAAGCAGGATTACATCTGAACATCAAGAAGACAAAGCAGGATTACATCTGAACATCAAGAAGACAAAGCAGGATTACATCTGAACATCAAGAATACTACTGGGGAATTATACAAGGTTGAGATTGATGATGAAAACACTGAAATTGTTCAAGATTTTTTGTTCCTTGGTTCCATCATCAACCAAAAGGGAGAACGCAACCAAGCAATCAGAGGGAGACTGAGATTAAGACTGGGAAGGGCAGCCATGGAGGAGTTAGAAAAGATTCTTAGGTCCAAGACTGTGTCTCTGGTGACCAAAATCAAGATAATTCATGCTATAATATTCCCGGTTACTATGTATGGGTGTGGAAGTTGGACAGTGAAGAAAGCAGACAGGAAGAAAGCTGATCAATCTGAAACATGGTGTTGGAGAAGCGTTTTATGGGTACTGTAGACCTCCAGAAAGACAAACAAGTGGGTTCTAGATCAAATCAAGCCTGAACTCTCCTAGGGATGGGCATGAACCATTTTTGCAGTTGGGTTAGGTTTGTGGCTTAACCAGGAGGTTGGTTCATGGACCAGACTTGTTTGCAGTGGTTTGTGACCCCTGCTTCTGCTGCCTGCCCCTGCGGGGCGCCCGGGCAAGCCAAGGGAAGTCACGGGGTGTGGCCTAATATGCTAATGAGTTTCTGCTGTTGGGTGTGGCCTATTATGCTAATGAGTTCCTGCTGGGCTTTTTCTACGAAAAAAGCCCTGTCCTCTGGTAAAAATCTAACTGCTCCAGTTATAATACCTTTTATCAAGGCCAAGGCAAATAGTCCCCTCGAGATCTTCATCAGGCTTGCTTAGAAAAAAATTGGGAGGGGGGGAGACATTTCTGAGCTTGATGGAAAAGCCCCAAGCCTGCAGCTTGCAAAAATCTTAAAATGCAGAATCTGTTTCGCACCCAGCACAGCCTAGTCTAATTAAGTGCGCCACACCGCCTGCCCTCCATTGTTAAGAGGAGTACAAGCTGCAGACTTGGAGCTTTTCCATCATGATTTGAAATCTCCCACCCAGGTTTTTTGTTTTGTTTTGTGGTAGTGAATCCGCCACATGATGAAGGGTTCAGGGGGATGCACAGATTCCCTCCCTACATTGTGGCAATTTAGACTGCTGTCCTAGTAAAAAAAGTTGCTTTTGTCTTTAAAGCAAACAAGTATTTT
>NW_015208659.1:0-1472 GCF_001447785.1 Gekko japonicus | reverse complement strand
GACTGCTGTCACAGTCTGCGGTGATACTGATGGCAAAATCACCTTTCGTTTTTTCTCCTGTCTCTGCCTACGGCCGTTTATCCCATTATTAAGAATCACCATCTTCTGATGATTAGCTATTACACAGGGAAAGGGGCAGGAATTAAAAGAGAGTACAGGAAAAGATGCAGAACGCAAGTCGAGACAGATAGCAGGCTGCGGAGAACAGCAATAAGAAAAGTGTGGCCCATCTTTTAAATAACAGATCCGACTCCGGCGTGAAAGAACAAAATATCATAATGGTCCAGAAAGCACAACCAAGGGGATCCAAATTAGTAGTAAATCAAGCAGGTGTTACCCAATATATTTTACCAAATGTATTTACCAAATACCTTCGGGAAGAAGAGCAAGATTCGAGTTTAGAAGAACAAGATTCAGGATCTGATAAAGGGAGCTTTGATTCTCAAAATTCTATACCCTGGAGATCTTACTGGGTTTTAAAGTGCTTTAAGTTGTTTCTGGACTCAAATGTTGCGATTCTACTACAGTCCAACACGGCTAAGGTTTCCCTTGCTCGAAAGCCAATCGAATCCGACTCTAGGGATACAGTGCTCATCTCTGTTTCCAAGCCGAAGAGCCAGCGCTGTTCAAAGACGTTTCCGTGGTCATGTGGCCGGCATGACTAAACACCAAGGCGCACGGAACGCTGTTACCTTCCCACCAAAGTGGTACCTATTGTATCTACTTGCAGTTTCTTGCTTTCGAACTGCTAGGTTGGCAGGAGCTGGAACTAGAGATGGGAGCGTCATGCGGCACTCAGGTCTCAAACTGCTGAACTACAGACCTTCCAGTCCGCAGTTCAGCATCTTATCTACTTGAGTCACCGCAGCCCTCCAACACGGCTACCCACCTGAGAATAACGTCTGGGATAAAACTGCATCTGCCCACTGTCTCGAGGTCCCAGCAAAAGGGGCAGAGCAAAATCCTCTGGGGGAAGAAGGGAGTGCCATAACTTTGGGTGCCACAGCTGAGAAGACTCTGTCCCGTGTAGTCCGAGTCTCCCCTTCACATCGGAGACCTGAGGAAAGACGGGGGAAGATCTCGAAGGATGGGAAGGTTCAGGCGGAAAAAACAGGGCTTCCTTGGCCCTGGCCCCAGCCCAGCGGAACTCTCTGCCAACTTCCATCAGGGCCCTGCAGGACTTAATGCAATTCCGCAGGGTCTGTAAGGCAGAGATGTTCCGCCAGGCTTTTGAGGACAGCAACAGTTTTCCATCATAGCTGGCGCCCTCTTCTTTTTTTCCATCTGGCCCACTTCGGCCTCCTCCTAACCTGCCCGTAAGACGGAAGAAGAGCCCAGAGCGGGTTTTAGACTAAAGTACAGGCGCCGTCTGGAGATTGTGCAATTAGGATTAATTGAACTGTCGGTTTTAAGTTGTGTTTGTATGTTTTTGACCATTGTACATCGCCCAGTGCCCTGTGTGCTCAGGGATG
>NW_015208658.1:0-1499 GCF_001447785.1 Gekko japonicus | reverse complement strand
GGGTCATCTAATGTACTTGGAACATTTGGAGGTGACTATTGATGAAGCCCTGAGGGGAAGCTGTTCTTCTAACAACAACACTATTCTATTCCTGGTGAGAGAGAGAGTTTGCTTTGGAAAATGGACAAGTGATTTAACCTACCATTTCATTATTTTTTTAATATAATTGGTCTTAGAGCATTTTAAATATTTTACTTTTACTAACAATTTATTAATAACCTTTGTACTGATTTTTACCTTAAAAATCATATTATCACTCAAAATCATATTAAAGTATTATCAAAATTAATTAGTATTTAGCCATGATATCCTAATAAAATCAAACATAATTAAATGGGTTTAAACAATTCAACCTCCCTAAAATTTCCAGCATCTTTTCTTTAGATTACACATGATAAGGCTTTCTTAATCACCACTAATTTACAACAGAAAGGACATAAATAAATAAATAAATAACTTAAAGGTCATTTTTCCAGCTAGTCATGTCAGAAGAAAACCAGTCCCTCCATCTTTTTATATAACTTATTTTTCCTCCTATACATCTGTAATCTATTTTTCTGCCACAGCATATCTACATGTCTTCTTTCTTTATGTGTGCCCTGATTTCCTTGTCTCTCCTCCCAGGTTTTCACCCACTTAAGACGCTAAACTGCAGGCTGTGGAAGGTCGGTAGTTCAGCAGTTCAAGACCCGAGTGTGCCGCATGACAGAGTGAGCTCCCGTCTCTAGTTCCAGCTCCTGCCAACCTAGCAGTTCGAAAGCAAGACATTGCAAGTAGATAAATAGGTACCCCTTCGGTGGGAAGGTAACAGCGTTCCGTGCGCCTTGGTGTTTAGTCACGCCGGCCACATGACCACGGAAACGTCTTCGGACAGCGCTGGCTCTTCAGCTTTGAAACGGAGATGAGCACCGCAACCGTAGAGTCAGATTCGACTGGCTTTCGAGCAAGGGAACCTTTACCTTTTTGAATTTCCAAGCCCGTCGTTTTCTTCTTTTTGTTCTTCTGTTTCCTTCTCTTTCAATTTTCAGTCGTTGTTTATTTTCTTTTGGCAGTTCTAACTTGACACAAGATGATTTTTTTGGGGGGGGGTCTCTTTCTTACTATTTCGGTTAAAGGGTATTGGGTTTCTCTATGGTCCTCCTTCTGTATAGTCCCCAGATTTTCTGCCATAGAGTAAGCACTGTTTTCCTTTTGCTGACCATCTGGGGTTTCCTTCACAATGGGTTGCTCCTGCTCTTCCTTTTTTTCAGTTTCTATCTGGATGTTATGCGTTTTTTTCAATAAATTCGCACATGCTTCCTCGCACCCCTTTTGTACCGCCTCTTTCAAAACTCTGAGAAACTGCTCGATCGTCATCTCTCCCACCTCCATATTCTCGTCTATCTCCTCCTCCGTTCTCATTACAGACACCATTTCAATCAAACTCTCCAAGCTAATTCATTTAAGTTCCAACAACGTTCTTTTTAAAAAAAAACACTACAAAAACTAGAACAGAAAAA
>NW_015208657.1:0-1383 GCF_001447785.1 Gekko japonicus | reverse complement strand
CCGGTGCAAGATCAGTGTGGTTGGAGGGGTCGGCTCTTTCAAAGGATCCATTTTGGAGGAAACTAGGGGAGGGGGATGAGGCTGCCATTGGGATTGCCAGGCGGGAGGTTTAAAGGGCGGTAGATTACCTTGTTGGGTCCCTCGGTGCCTTCAGAGGCCCTCTTCCCTGCAGCCGTGTCGGTTCCTGGAGCTGCTCTTTGTGCTAAGGGAGGCAGCCGCTGCCTCAGAGATCTATTTCGTGGCAGCTGCGTTAGTCCCGAAACTGCTCGTCGCGCCTCGGGAGGTAGCCACTGCCCTCTGGAATCTGTTTCATGAGTGGTGGGGGACTTCACTGCTGTGGGTTGCCTGGGCAGGATTGGGATCGCAGTGGGGGCAAGGAGGGGGAAGGGGCCGCTGGCCTGGCACCCACCCGTGTGACAGCAGCAATGATCGGACGCCGGGCTTGTGGGTTCCCAAACTGCGCTACACCGCACCTCTCTCACAGCAAATGGCGCCAACCACCCCGTGTCTGGCCCAGCGGTGGGGGAAGGTCTGAATATGACCCAGGGGACTGCAGGTAGGGCGGGCCACCAATAGAGGGGTCCTTAGGCTCCCACGACAGTGCCCGCCCAACAGCGACCAGCCCGGCTGCTCGTTTGGCCCATGGGTGATCCGGGTAGGCATCAGGCTTCAAAGCTGATTTTACTGGACTTACTCATAATCACACTAATGTACCAAATACATAGCTGTCTGAAAATGGGACATAAATCCTAACAGGGTTGCCAGCCTCCAGGCGGGGCCTGGGGATCTACCGCACTTGCAACTGAGCTCCACCTGATAGAGATCAGGCCCCCCCCCGAATAAATGGCTGCTTTTAAGGGTGGGCTAGGTGGCATGGTGAGGAGCTGCAGTGGCGCAAGTGGTTAAGATGCTGAACTGCAGGCGGTGAAGGTCAGTATTTCAGCAGTTCGAGACCGAGTTGCCACATGACGGAGTGAGCTCCCATCTCTAGTTCCATCTCCTGCCAACCTAGCAAGTAGATAAATAGGTACCACGTCGGTGGGAAGGTAACAGCGTTCCGAGTGCCTTGGTGTTTAGTAATGCCGCCACATGACCACAGAAACGTCTTCGGACAGCACTGGCTCTTTGGCTTTGAAACAGAGATGAGCACCGCAACCCTGGAGTTGAACTCGACTGGCTTTTGCATTGAGCACCTGCTACAGTTCGTGGTTGTCTTAAGGAAAAAACACTTGGCTGTCCGTACCATTAAAGGATATATGGCGGTGGTCGCTTTCCACTCAAAGACATGGGGGCTGCGGGAGGACATGGGGGATTTTTGGCTACGTCGCATGATGGAAGCCCGGGTTAAGGAGGCGCCACCTGCCCCGGACACCAGGCAACCTT
>NW_015208656.1:0-1608 GCF_001447785.1 Gekko japonicus | reverse complement strand
GTTTGTCTTAAAGGTGTCCCTGGATCCAACTTTGTTTCATTTAATTGGGTTATTGGTTCCATATTGTGTGAGGCGTTAGTATAGTGTTAGGCTATCTGGGAAAGTGTGTCAAGTGATACAATTAGCTAAAGTAAACACAGCTGTGGCACTTTAAACATTTTATTTCAGAATAAGCTTTCAGTGTGTAGAACCCATTTCTTGGGATGTGAAGAAGAAGAAGAGGAGATTGGATTTATACCCCGCCCTTCAGTACCCAAAGGTGTCTCAGAGCAGCTTACAAACTCCTTTCCCTTCCCCTCCCCACAACAGACACCCTGTGAGGTAGGTGGGGCTGAGAGAGCTCTGACAGAAACTGCTCTTTTTCAAGGACAGCTCTTATCAGAACTACGGCTTGCCCAAGGCCATCCAGCCAGGTGCAAGTGGAGGAGTGGGGAATCAAACCCCGTTCTCCCAGAGTAGAGTCTGTGCACTTAACCACTACACCAAACTGGCTCTGTGGTGAGTGTATCCTTACTATGTATTCCTTGTATGTATATGGAATTTTTTAAAATCTCACGAAGAATAGTCTGTATTTTTTAAAATCAGATCTGAAGTTTACATAATAACATTTCACCCTGTACTTCCTACATTTCATGGTCCCCTGATCCTGCTGTTGATTATTTTCATACCTCCTTCATAAAATGTGTACATAATGAAGATCCACTCACTTTAGCAATCTGAGTGCATTCTACACAGAAGCTTATGGAGGAATACAGTTAGTCTTTGGGGTCCCATTCGTAACAGCCTTGTGTCTGAAGAAGTTGGGCTCTAGTCCATGGGAGCTTAGGCTGGGATGACATTTTGTCAGTCTGAAAGGTGCCTCTGGACTCCGGCTTATTTCCAGTGCCACCCCAGAGAGTGCATGTGGATGGGCAGTTGCAGATCTTATCCATTTGTGGGCAGCACCTTCAGAGGTTGCCATGGCAGAGCGTAGCAGGAGAGGCGTGGCCTCCGGAGGGAAAATGGCTACCCTTGTTTTGTTTGAAATTAGTCCAGGGGACATCGTATTGAAATGGGCCAATGAAATGCATGGATGATTATATTTGTTTCATTGATGTGAATTCTGGGCTCATTTGTAGTAAAACAAGAATGGCCGTTTTCCTGTGGAGGCTACTTAAATTGCCAATCTTTTTTTTTTGGGTATTTTTAAAACGTGTGTGTGTGTGCATCTGGAAGTCACGGCGACCTCTGGTGATTGACCCCTGTTGGGGTTTGGAGGATATTCAGAGAGGTGCCTGAATAGAGCCTGCCCCTGTCCTCCTGACTGCTGGTATTCCAAGGCGGTCTCCCATCCAAGTACTTGCCAGAGTCGACCCTGCTTAGCTTCTGAGATCTGACAAGATCCTGCTTGCCTGCGCTATCCAGGTCAGGACCATAAATTGCCAAATTATGACAATAAGGAGACTTCTTGGCTTGGGTCCTGTTGGGCTGCTGGGTACCATGTTTAAGTTTACACAGATAAAAGCCACTCAGGTATTCATGTACGCATTTATATCATTTATAGTCCGCCTTCCCCACTGAGGGTCAAGGTGCATTATGCAATTAAAAACAATGCATGTTAAGGGCAGT
>NW_015208655.1:0-1436 GCF_001447785.1 Gekko japonicus | reverse complement strand
TTTTTTCCGGGCCTTCACATCTCTAATGGGGGCTCCCAGAAGGCGGAGACCCCAGAGGCAGAGTAGCTTCCAGAAGATGTGGAACAGCTAGTGGACTAAGACACAGGGGTCTGTAGGAGGGGAAGGTCTGAAGTGTGAGCAAAAGCAGAGTGGTAAATCCATGGAAGCCAAGAAATGGTAAATTAAAGGAAAGGGGGGGGGGCGGTGCAGGAAAGGAAGCTTATTTATTTATTTATTTATTTAGACCGCCCTTCCCCTGCCAGGACAGGGCTCAGGGCAATGTACTACATAGTAAATTTGTGATAATATATAATTTAAAAATGGTTCAAAACAATAAAAACACACTAAGTGCCTAAGAGGCACGATGCTGTAGACAGTTGTGGCAGACGTATAAGCAAGACTTGGCATCTCTGTGTAGCATCCTGAATTATGCCTCTTTGCTCCTCTTTCCCATGAGGCTTTGGCTCTTTAGCTGTGGTCATGTGCCGCTCTCAAGCCTGGCAATGCCCTCTGTTCTGACAATGCCCTCTCTCCTAAAAAGGACCGTTTGCATTTCTGAGTTCAGCCCGGAGCCCGGAAGTCAAAACCATTGAGCTATCAGGGTGTGTGGCTTCACAAGCCTGCCTGGACATAGGGAGGGTGTTTCTAACCTAGAGGACTGTGAGTTGACTCTGAGCAGAGGTCAGCGAGGGGGGAAGGGTTTGGGCTTCGTCTTGATTGACAGCCACGTTGGATTTCTCTTCTATATAATGTTAGTGGCTGCCGTTGTTCTGGGCCCTCTGCCAAAATCCCCATTGTTAAGTCTTGACCGATGGCTGGAATGCACATTCATATATACATATAAGTGCACTTTCTGAGTATTTGGTTTTTATGTCTTCTAATACAACGAATATTGAAATCGCTACTTGCTTGAAGGGGAAAAAATTGCATCATGGTTTTACCTTTCCAATAAATCACAGTAAACTTTGGAACCTCTCTCTCTATCTCTCTTTCTCTCTTTCTCTCTTTCTCTCTTTCTCTCTCTCTCTCTCTCTCTCTCTCTCTCTCTCTCTGAAACTACAGGGTCCCTGCCAGTTTCATCCCCTCTCTCATTGAGCCGGATGGGGACGGGAGTCGTATTTTCCCCTAACAGCATTGTAAGAGTTCATCACAACAGACCCTTCTAGAGGTTTTCTCCCCCTGGACAGCACAGTCTTTCATGAGGTCTTGAGCTTTTACTGTGGTCGCCTTGCTTTTTGTAGTTCCAAAGAATGCTTTGGATGGAGCTCCTCATCTTTTGAAACCCACCGCGCTCTTCCTCCCTGACATGACAAGGCCTGCTTCTGCTTCTGGTCCTCCTCCACCATCCACCACTGCTCGGAGCCAGCCCCTGACTCCAGGTGAGTCGGCCTTCTCGCCTCCCCCTTTCTTTGTAATTTATTTACATCATGAGAAAC
>NW_015208654.1:0-1561 GCF_001447785.1 Gekko japonicus | reverse complement strand
TCGCTTCTGGTTTATTATGGTGAGCCTACAAATGAATGTCCTCCAAAACGTCCTATTCTCAACGGCCTTGCTCAGGTTTTGCAAACAGCGGGCCGTGGCTTCGTTGATGTAGTGGTTAAGTGTGCAGTTTGGCGGTGTGTGGTTCGGTGTAATGGTTACGTGTGTGGACTCTAATCTGGGAGAGCCAGGTTTGATTCCTATAAAGTACTGAGGCTGATGTGCTGTAGAGTGAAAGCAGCTCGTACTTATATTCGTGAACCACACCCCACCCAAACACACACCCACACGTGTGATAGGATATTTACAGTGCACCCCTGGTCCCATAGGTCCCTGCTAGGATCCTAGCCGCCCAATAGGTGCATGCTAGGATCCGTGCGGGCTATTGTCTCTGGTGGCGAAACTCGGGCCCTTCGCCTGACCACGTGTTGACCCAACCTCGTGCGCGGACTTCCCTGAGTACACAACAATTTCCCACGCCTCCACATGCAGCTGCTGGTGTGACCTTGGGCCAGTCACAAGTCCTCTCACAGCTGTTCTCTCAAGAGTAGTCCTCGAGAGAGAGCTCTCTCAGCCCCACCTACCTCACAGGGCGTCTGTTGTGGGGAGGGGAAGAGAGAGGAGATTGTAAGCCGCTCTGAGACTCTGAGTGAAGGGCGGGGTATAAATCCAATCTCCTCCTCCTCTTTTCCTCATGTTGGGTCTTCCTCTTTTCCTGCCAACTTCAACTTTGCCTAGGATTACTGTCTTTCCCAGTGACTCTTGTCTTCTCATAATGTGACCATTCTAAATTTGTAAAGATATAGCAAAAATATGCTTAGGGATATTTGCGCTAATATGCCGGTGTAGAATAATCGCTTGCGCCCTTTGTCATCAAATTTACACAGAATAAGTATGTTCTAAGAGGCCTGGCATCCATGATCTAAGAACCGCTCGTCACGTGCCAACTCAAATCCGGCACCTAAAATCAACAAACCCTTCACATGGTTCCTGGTCTCCATCTTGTCTGCCCTCGCCCCACACCCCGTTTGTGACGTCTGTCCTCTGAGCGTTCCTTTACCAACTGCCCTGTCCAGGGGTCATTTCGTGGAAAAAGAGGTGCAGGAGCTGGCCCCACTGGTGGACCTCCTGATGGCACCTGGATGGCACTGGTATTTCTGGCCACTGTGTGATAGGGAGTGTTGGACTGGATGGGCCTTTGGCCTGATCCAACATTGGCATCTCTTATGTTGTTAGGAGCTCATTAGCATAACTCATTTGCATATGCAACACCCCCTGACATCACCGGAAGCGTGTCAGAAGGCAACACCCACCGCTCAGGCTCCACTGGACTGTTTTGGATTGCTAGCTATTGGGGGAACGCAAAGATCCTCGTGCTCCTCGTGGCCCGGGGCAGCTGGGAGCAGGGGGTGGGGCTTATTGCATGTGTCTGCCCCCATGGCTCTTTACTGCCGGAGCGTCGCTCCTGTGTGCTCCCGCAGGAAATGGCCCCTGGACCTGTCACTGTAGAATAAGGACAATCAGACTCCCTTCCACAGAAGTCTGCATTTAAAAACTTTTTTTT